>NW_027096357.1:0-100000 GCF_019320115.1 Miscanthus floridulus | reverse complement strand
CTTTACCATCTAAGCGGCTGTCCCAAAGTGAACATTAGAATCATAAGCCTTGCTTTGCATAAGGTCATAACCATAGGAACCCTCTCTACGCATACCTTAAACCATGATTGCTATCCCTGGACAAACTAGTTGTTAGACAACACACACACGTTTCCCCGTGGATACGGTACTCGATAATACTCTAGGTGAAAACTACTTCAATACCCGTGCACTTGCGAATTTTGTCTCTATGTGCCTCCACAGGTGTCAACAAGTTTTCTAGTGCAGTTGTCGGGGAAACGGATGCTGTGATTTCATTGAACTAGGTTTGTCCTTGTATCTTTTATTTTATTTATCTTTAAGCATGGATAACATCATGCCTATCAATCAATTCGCTGCTCCCACGGGCGCACAACTAGTGCCACCAGAATCTTCGAAACCTATCCTTACATCTAGCTATGAGTTGTGTCCATCTTTAATAAATTTGGTCTAGGAACAATCGTCCTCAGGAGAAGGTGATGAAAACCCATATACCCACCTATGAGAGTTTGAGCAAACTTGTGCATGCTTGCATATCACAGGCATGTCACATGAAACATTAAAGTGGAAGCTATTTCCGTTCTCTTTGATGGGAAGAGCTAAACACTGGTATACCCAAACCATATGGAGTGTACAAGGAGATTGGGAAGCTCTATGCTCTAGCTTTTGTTTATCCTTCTTTCCCATCTCTAGAGTGGTTAGCCTTCGAATAGAGGTTCTATCTTTTCAATAGAAAGAAAAAGAATCTCTTGGTGTGGCATGGGCGCGTTTTAATGACCTAGTCAATTCTGGCCCTGACCTTGCCATTCAAGACCCTATGCTTTTACAACAATTTTATATGGGTCTTAGTGAGGAGACCGCATAGCTTTTTGATACAACTTCTAGAGGCGCCTTCTTACACTGCTCTGCTAGTGAAGGAAGAAACATCCTTAGAAAATCCTAGATAACACCCCCTACACTAGCGTGCGTGATGATGGCCCAGAAGACATAGTTGAGAAAACTCCTAAGATAGAACCTGTGATAGTTGAACTTGAGCCTTTAGCTACTCCACTTGAAGCCTCAACTGTCCTCCAAGTTCTCGAACCACCAAAGGAGGAAGAAATTCCGCCTTTGGAAAATATGTTTGAATTCAAGGATGAGCTTTTCTCCAATTTTGGAAACACCTCGAATTATTATGCAATAAGGAAATCTTTGGCACCATCAACACCCAACCAACATCTTCCTGACCCAACCAAAGAGAAGTTCCTTAAAAATACTATGAAGGAGTTGACAATGATCATAAGCAATGAGTGGTTGAGAGAATCCAAGCTTTCTCCAGAAGTCATTCATTTAGATTCTCCTTCTACCTCCATTCATTGCCGATTCATAAAACCTCCTTCAATGCTTTTTATAATCTGGTTGTAGGAGTAAATATTATATGTCTAAATCTTTTGCACATACCCTTCCTAGAAATATGCACTTAACTCCAACAACCAAACTCTTAAAAAGTCTCTCAGGGCAAATCCTTCCTAGTGAAGGAATTTTTTACCTCATCCCTATCAAAGTAGATGAAAGCAAGGTGTATCTTAGTTTTTATGTCTTTGATATCTGGGAGTTCAATCTTTCGATAGGGCATCCAATAGAGAGACTTCTATATGAAGGAAGAAAGGGGAGTATAAATGTAAGACTCGGGAAAATCTTAAACCTTTCTATTCGCATCACTCGCTCGTTACATGTTAAGACAGAGTTGAGTCCCGAGCAAGATCCAATGGAGGAGATTATGGCAGCATCTCTCCTGGAAGCCTCCAACAAAGATCTCAAAGAAGATGCCTAGGATTTCATCCAAGACGAAGAAGAACCGAAAGATCCTGTATGACAGTAAAGTTCTAGATATTAATCTTTTGAAAAACCCAAAAAAAATGCTACATGATGAGTTCCTGTATGACAAAGCTTCAATTCCCACTAGGGCCATATATGTTATTTAGGATAGGAAAACTTCCACAAATATGCTGCTTGTTTTTGCATTGAGTTTTGTCAAGCTTTGTTGACCCTTAAGAGAGGTTTTTCATGCTCTTAAAATCAAGATCACGTACACTCCACCCACATATGCACTACTCTTACACTAGGGGTAGGTGCAAAAACATGCCTTCATCTAGATTCACCCAAAAATGTTTTACTCCTACACTAGGAGTGAACACAAAAACATCCTTGATAGGTTTTCCTTCCACCAAATAAATGTTCCACGTTCTTGTTGCTATCTCACAAAAGTTTTGTTGCGGAAAAGAGGCATGAGCTATGCAAAAGTTATTCAAAAAAAGAGAAAAAATGATGATGAGAAAAAAATGGACACAAAAGTGTCTAAGATATTTAAAACAATGGGTACTTAAATGCATGCCTAAAAAAGAAAGAAAAAAAAGAGATGAATAAGATAGCCTCTGCTCTCTAGCAAATGTTTCCAAGTTTCAAAAGAGAGATATGTTTTCAAGGATCAAAGTAGAATTAGGTTAGCCACCACATATATCCACACACATGCACATCTTGATTTGATTGTATGACTCAACTCCCTTTAGATTCCGTTGTTTGACTTTACAATATATGTATTGCAAGTATACCCTAGCTTTCTCCCTACCTATGAACTCCACATAAGCCTTAGTGGTAGGAAGAGAAAAAGGCATAACATCTTTATTGCCTTGGTGAGGATTCACAAATACCACATATATTGAGAGATTTGAGAGTGTCATACAATGGAATCTCTGAGTTTTACTTTGAAAACTTATAAAAAAACTCTGGAACAATGGTGGAACAAAGAACTTGAGACATAGTGCTTGGCTTGATTGTTCTGCTATTCAATTACTCAAGATCCAAGTGAAGGCTAAGAAGCCCCATGGTTGAAGGTAATATGGGTAAGTTTGAAAGTTAGATTAGTTTATTCTAATCTGGAGAAGAATTTTTTATTGAACACATGTGTACTTTTGAGGCGTGAAAACATTGTAGCAACTCATGATCCATTGCTGAGTTTAGCTTTGCTCAGGGACTGGCAAAGGTTAAGCTTGGGGGAACTTGTTGACCGTTGTTAATGTCAATTATAAATCGTCAACATAACCTGCATATATGCTTAATTCAATCATCAAACATAGTTATAGGTTTTGATTCTAACAAGTTCCACGAGTTTTGGTGCTATCACTTGTCTCATAGGATATTTAATTTTTCATAGAACAAAACTATCTCAAATGATGAATTGAAGTGCACCAGTTGTGAAGAGCTTGTCGAGCTGATTGAAACGGATATATTATTTGCTATATTTGGAGCTCGGAATGAAAAGATATAAATTTCATAAATAAAAGAAAAAACTCTACATTATGAGCTGCGGGATTAATTGGGCCCAATTCAGAATTTGGCCCATAAAGACCTATGTGCATTTTAATGAGATGGTGAAAAGTTTAGTACCAATGAGGCTATTCAGAGGAGGAGGGTGCCTGGCGCCCCTCATAAATAGCTGCCCCTACCCCCCTCCCTCAGCAAATTCGAAAACTGTAATTCATATCCTCATCTTGGGATCAGGGCATCAAGAGAAGATTAGTCCTCTATAGGATCTAGTCTAGTAAATAAAAATATTGAGTTAGAGAGTGAGGGAAGAGTTTGAAGAAAGTATCGGCCTGTCGGTGCTACCTCTACTGACTTGTACTTTGGTGGATCTAAGCTTCTCCAAGTCTACATCTAAGATACTTCTAGTAATTGATTTCTGTTTAAAGTAAGTATTGTGCTATTTTGTTCACGGGTTCACAGTTCTTTTGAGTACTCTATTTCTTGCTAGCTAGATTAGAGTAGTAATCATTAGCATAAGCGTGGTGCTTGGGCTATCGGCTACCTATGTTTACTCCCTATTTCTTGGTTGTGTGGTAGCAGCGGGAGGTGATAGCCCCATCTATCCTTTGTAGTCCACACCGAATTGAGCAGGTTCTTAAATTAGTAGGACCATAGTCGCATCAGTAGAGTTATCTATTAGCGGTGCTTTACCATCTAAGCGGCGTCCTAAAGTGAACATTAGAATCATAAGCCTTGCTTTGCATAGGGTCATAACCATAGGAACCCTCTCTACTAATACCTTAAACATTGATTGCTATCCCTAGACAAACTAGTTGTTAGACAACACACACGTTTCCCCATGGATACGATACTCGATAATACTCTAGGTGAAAACTACTTTGATACCCGTGCGCTTGCGGATTTTGTCTCTGTGTGCCTCCACAGGTGTCAACAATGATCTTTTCGATCATGTCCAAAAAGATGGACATCATGCATCGTTGGAAAGATGTAGGAACATCACATAGCCCAAAAGACATACATCTATAGGCATAAGTTCCATATGGACACGTAAAAGTGGTTTTACTCTTATTCGTCGAGATGAATGGGTATTTGGTGATAGTCTAAATATCCATCCAAAAAGCAAAAGAAAGAGTGATTGGCTAGTCTTTCTAACATCTCGTCTATGAAAGATAGAGGAAAATGATCTTTCTTCATAGCTTTATTTAGCTTCCCATAATCTATACACATTCTCCAACCTATGATAGTACTGTTGAGGTATGAGTTCATTCTTATCATTTTGAACGACTATCATTCCACCTTTCTTAGGTACTACTTATACAGGGCTTACCCATTCGCTATAAGGAACTGGATAAATAACCCCTGCATGCAAAAGTTTTAACACTTCTTTCTTGACAACTTCATGTGTTGCGTTATTAAGTCGTCTTTGAGGCTCCCTTGATGGGATTGAGTCAGGGTCAATGGGAATACGATACTGTGCAAAGAGTAGGGCTAATCCCTTTTAGATCTTGGAGCGAATAGCCAAAGACAGATCTATGCTTTTCTAACACTGTGATGAGTCTATAGGTCTCGACCTTCGATAGCTTATCAGTAATGATCATAGGAGTTTTGGGGTCATGGTTAAGGAAAGCATATTGAAGTCCTAGAAGGGAGAGGTTTCAACTCAATTAGGGGTCGAGGCGGTCTCTCGGATTCATCTAGACAAAAAGGTTCATCCGTTTCGGCTTCCTCTTGAGTAAAGAATTGAGCGTCCATCCTCAAAATTTGGCTAGGTTGTTTCTTGTGAACCACCCATTATTACCTGTTCTAAAGGATCAGGATTGGGAGGTTGCTCAGCGATAGCATTTATTGCCCTGAGTGATAGTGTCGGGTACCATAAAATGGGGTACCCCGAGCGTATACCGAAAGAATCACTTAAACCCCATCAAAAACAAAGCCAAAAGATAAACCATTGGTTAACCTCTGGCCTTGTCCGAGCCCACCGGCTCTCCGCCTCGCTCGAGGCCTCGCACGGGAGGCCTCGATGGCCTGCCAAAACTCCGCCTCACGCAAGGCCTCGCCCGGGAGGCCTCGACGGGGAACCAATTCTCCGTCTCGCCCGAGGCCCCGCACATAAAGCCTCGAACGAGACGATGATTCTCCGTATCACTCGAGGCCGGCTCGGTAATAACCCGTCGCTTCTGCCTCGACCGGTCTCCCCGATAGAGCGTCACGTCCCATTAATGTGCCAACCACTCCCGTAATATCAGCCGGACGACAGCTCGACACTGCAGAGTGGCCGACGAGACGGGAAGTCGCATCAACGCCATACCGACCGGGACAGGATGGGGCTAGGATTATCGGCCACTGTGCTCTGGAGCTGTGCCCATGATCAGCGCTCGCACTACACTGTGCCACCTAACCCCTGCCCTAGGAACAACGTGGCCTAGGGAGTCAAGTCCAGGTCACCATAGCCTCAGAATCAGTGTACGAGACCAACTGCTCCCTCCAAGCCTCGGCAATCTACTTCAGGGTCTCGGCAACCTCGGGATTCACGTCTACCAAGCCTCCCACGATGGCTTGGCCTCGGCACCAACTGAGCCTCGGCTTCTCACGCAGTCAACACACAATGACCAGCATGTTGACCACCACGCCCCGCTTCAAGATAACACTGGAGCTCCCATGATGCACAGGATCGGATGTGACTGGCGCGTCGCCCTAGTACTTCAAGGACGGGACCACTCCATCGACCATGCCGCCACAGTAACAGGCTACAGGGCTTGGACATGTCGCCTCCATTTGCATGACCGTCGTGTAGCTAGCGCATGTATCACCCTTATCCCCCCTTGAACTATAAAAGGGAGGGACCTAGGGCCGTTTCTAGGGGGATCGGACGTTTACAATTTAGGCCTACACCCACGCGACAAACTCACGCATAAACACGCGGACGAACACACGAGCTTCTCCACCAGCTTGAGATCGACATCTCAAGCAATCCACGCCGCTCCACACAGAGACCTAGGACTAGCTTCCTCTCTCACCCTACTTGTAACCCCCTACTACTGAGTATTTAGGTGCAATGAATACAAGATCGATCTCTTAGACTGGACGTAGGGCACCTATTGCCTGAACCAGTATAAACCTTGTGTCTCTTTGCATCACCACCTGGGATTGGGAACATGCAGTACAAATTTACTAGTTGGTTAAGGGCTCGCCGGTCCAAAACATCGATAGTTGGCGTGCCAGGTAGGGGCCTCTGCGTGTCAGCTTCATCATCCCAACAAGTTCCGGATGGCAGACCCCGTACGACCGCTACGTCTCGGCACAGGTGATCTGGTTTGGGAGCCTAGAGTTCATGTCTCTAGGATCTAAGTATGACATGGTACTCCTCACACCCCGAGCCCCACCGACCGACGACGACATCACACACCAACAGCCTAGGCGCAGGCAGTGCTAGGGCCACCGCCCCCATCACGCCCACCAAGCGCGACGCAGACAGAACCACCCCGACACTGCGCAAACCTAGGGCGACGCGCCACGCCCCGCCGGTATCCCATGCCCAGCTGTTGGCACAAGGTCCCTGGTTGGGGACATGTCTAGCCTGAGCCTGGACAAGGGAAAGACGCCGGTGGTGTACGGCGACGCCCCGTCATCAAGCTCTGTCCCACCACTTCCTGAGGAGTCAACTCCGGCGGAGCGGAGCCTGGTGATGGCACCATCCCCGTACCCCTTCGGGTTGTGAAATGCCACCGCCTCCTATGCTTACGCCTACGCTTCCGCTCACACAGATCCCTCAGGACATCGCCAGCGCTTCGCCCTCGACTTCGACACCACGGCTTCGACCACACCCATGCTGACTCCTCGGAGGAGGACGAGGCATCGGCCAGAGTGGATTTCTCCAGACTCCATGACCCTAAAGCCATGTGTCGCTTCTTGGCCACAAGTGACTACTGCTTCGGCTACTCCGACTCCAACGACGAAGGCACTTACGACCCCACTCACAAGTGTTTCCACATCGGACTCGGGATGTCGAGAGCGGGCGAGGAGGACGAAGGGGCAGGCAACCGTTCCTCACTTCGCTAGGGAGCAGGCGCTGCCACACCTCCATGCGTTGTCCCACCGGCAGCGCAGAACGGGAACCTTGCCCCCGCACAACCTCAATGCCTAGACCTAGAATAGCTCCGTGAGCTTCAGGCCAAGGTCAAACAAGACCGACACCTTCTGCAGCAGCTTCGAGACACTCTCGAGCAGGAGCAGCAAGGTCGCAGCGATGGCGGAGGAGCCCGACGGAGGGCCTGCAATGTCCACCACCGCATCAACAATGATGAAGGAAGTGAGCAACCCACAATCTCCAATCGCGCTAGCCAGAACATCGTGGCTGCGGACATACTGGTCCACATGATGCCCGAGCCCTCTACCACAGAGGGGCGACGGGTCCACGGCGAGCTCCGGGATCTCCTCGAGACCGCCGCGGTGCAGTAGGCCGAGAGTTCCGCCTCTCGACGGCGCAGAGGCACCTCGGACCTTCCCATGGCACCGCCTCGGTAGGATAGGGAGGCCTCGGTTCGTCCCGAGCCTGCTCGGGCGCCGATGATCAACAGGGTCCCCTTACTACATGACCGCCTCAGCAACCGACGCGAGGCATGGGGCGACCACGAGGTGGTCAGCAGGCGACGACGCCACGACAGTGAGGGGCCTGCCCGTGGCTACCATCCGCACCGAGGCGGCCGCTACGACAGTGGGGAGGACCATAGCCCTTCTCCTAAACCGCCTAGCCCCTGAGTCTTTAGTAGGGCCATCCGCGGCCCTCAATTCCCGGCCCGGTTTCGCCAACCGGCCAACCTCATGAAATACAGCGGCGAAACCAACCCTGAGCTTTGGCTGGCCGATTACCGCCTGGCTTGTTAGCTAGGCAGCGCAGACGATGACCTGCTCATCATCCACAACCTCCCCTTGCTCTTGTCAGACTCAGCAGTGAACCTGGCTCGAACACCTTCCTCCCTCACAGATCCACGACTGGCGTGACTTGGTCAGGGTCTTCGTTAGGAATTTCTAGGGCACATACGTGCACCCCTGGAAACTCCTAGGGACCTTAAGAGCTATCGCCAGAAACCGGACGAGTCTCTCCGAGACTTCATCCTGCGCTTCTCCAAACAGTGCGCCAAGTTGCCCAGCGTCGATGACTCAGAAATCGTCCAGGCTTTCCTCTCTAGCACCACCTGCCAAGACTTAGTCCGAGAGTTAGGCCAGAACGTGCCAAGCTCAGCCGCCGCGCTCCTCAACATCACCACCAACTTCGCCTCGGGCGAAGAGGCAGTTGGGGCCATCTTCCCCGACAACGATGCCAAGGGGAAGCTGGAGGGACGAGGCCACCGAGGCCTCGGCTCCCCACCTCCCCAAGAAAAAGAAAAAGGGTTGCCAGGGGAAGCAGGAGATCCTCGAGGCTGATCTAGTCACGGCCGCAGAGCGCAAAATCCCCGAGGCCCTAGGGGCCCTGGGCTCTTTGACGACATGCTGAAGAAGCCCTGCCCTTACCACCAGGGCCCGGTGAGGCACGCCCTCGAGGATTGCACCATGCTCTGCCGTTACTACACCAAGCTCGGGCTCCCCGACGACGATGCCAAGAAGAGGGGCGCCGGCGACCGGGACGACGACAAGGACAACGGGTTCCCCGAGGTGCACAACTGCCTTCATGATCTTTGGCAGACCCTCGGCGTGCCTTACGGCACGCCAGCGAAAGAGGGAACGCCAAGAGGTCTTCTCGGTTAAGGTGGCTACTCCTCGATACCTCGACTGGTCTCGGGAGGCGATCACCTTTGATCGGGATGACCACCCCGACCATGTCCCTGAATCCCAGGTAATACCCACTCGCTGTCGACCCAATCATTGGCAACACCCGACTCACCAAGGTGTTGATGGACAGAGGCAGTGGCCTCAACATCCTCTACGCCAACACCCTGGAGCTCCTGGAGCTCGACCGATCGTGGCTCCAAGGTGACACCGTGCCTTTCCATGGCATCGTGCCAGGGAAACGCATGCAACCCCTCGGGCGCATCAACCTTCCCGTTTGCTTTGGCACCCCCTCCAACTACTGCAAGGAGGTCCTTACCTTCGAGGTGGTTGGATTCAGGGGAACCTACCACACCATCCTGGGGCGGCCATGCTACGCCAAGTTCATGGCGGTCCCCAACTACACCTACCTCAAGCTCAAGATGCCGGGTCCCAATGGCGTCATCATGATTGAATCCATGTACGAGCATGCATACGACTACGACGTCGAGTGCATCGAGTACGCCGAGGCTCTCATGGAGGCCGAGACCCTCATCACCAACCTCGACCGGCTCAGGTGGTGAGGCGCCTGACTCCAAGCGTCGTGCTAGGACGTTCAAGCCTGCAGAGGCCGTCAAACTCATCCCGGTCGACCCCACCTGCCTCGACGACCGGGCGCTAAGGATCAGCGCCACCCTCGACATCAAATAAGAAGTCGTGCTCATCGACTTTCTCTGTGCGAATACCGATATGTTCACATGGAGTCCCTCGGACATGCTGGGCATACCGAGGGAGGTCACCGAGCATGCCTTGGACATCTAGGCCGGCTCCAGGCCGGTGAAGCAGCGCCTGCGCCAATTCGACAAGGAAAAGCGCAGGACCATCAACGAGGAGTTGTAGAAACTTTTGGTGGCCAGATTCATCAAGGAAGTATCCCATCCAGAGTGGTTAGCTAACCCTATGTTAGTCAAGAAGAAAAATGGGAAGTGGAGGATGTGTGTAGACTACACCGGTTTGAATAAAGTCTGTCCAAAAGTCCCTTTTCCATTACCTCGAATCGACCAAATCATTGACTCCACTACGGGATGCGAAATCCTATCTTTCCTTGATGCGTATTCCAGATACCATCAGATCAAGATGAAAGAGTCCGACCAGCTCACGACTTCTTTTATCATGCCGTTCGGCATGTACTGCTACGTGACTATGCCTTTCGGCCTCAGAAACACAGGGGCCACATACCAGCGATGCATGACCCAGGTCTTTGGCGAGCACATCGGGTGAACCATCGAGGCCTATGTGGACGACATCATGGTCAAGTCCAAAAAGGCCGGGGATCTCGTCGATGACCTAGAGATAGCCTTCAAATGCCTTAGAAAGAGGGGCATCAAGCTAAACCCCGAGAAGTGTGTGTTTGGGGTTCCCCGAGGCATGCTCTTGGGATTCATAGTCTCGGAACGCGGCATCGAGGCCAACCCAGAAAAGGTCTCGGCCGTGACCAGCATGGGACCAATCCAAGACCTCAAGGGAGTGTAGAGGGTCATGGGATGCCTTGCGGCCCTGAGCCGCTTCATCTCACGCCTTGGCGAAAAAGGCCTGCCTCTGTACCGCCTCTTGAGAAAATTCGAACGCTTTTCTTGGACCCCCGAGGCCGAAGAAGCCCTCGCCAAGCTCAAGGCACTACTCACCAATCCTCCCATCCTGGTACCACTGGCCAGGGACGAGGCCCTCTTACTCTACGTCGCCGCAACGACCCAAGTGGTCAGCGCGGCCGTGGTAGTGGAGAGGCGGGAAGAAGGGCACGCTCTACCCATCCAACGACCTGTTTACTTCATTAGCGAAGTGCTCTCTGAGACCAAAACATGCTACCCCCACATCCTAGAAGCTGATCTACGCCGTAGTCTTGGCTCGGCGCAAGCTGCGTCACTACTTTGAGTCCCACCCAGTGACCGTGGTGTTGTCTTTCCCCTTGGGAGAGATAATCCATAACTAGGGAGGCCTCGGGTAGGATAGCCAAGTGGGCTGTCGAACTCATGGGGGAAGCCCTGACCTTTGCGCCTCTAAAAGCAATAAAGTCTCAGGTTTTGGCTGATTTTGTGGCTGAGTGGATCGACACCTAGCTGTCACCTACTCAAGTCCAGGCTGGAGTGCTAGACCATGTACTTCGATGGGTCCCTGATGAAGACCAGGGGCAGGCGCGGGTCTGCTCTTCATCTCACCCCTTAGAGTACACATTGTCGCAGAACCGACCAATTTATAAGAGTACAAGTACAATGGCAGCCCGCAAGCGGTCCGCACTGTCATACTTGAACCCATATAAACCCGGTAGTCCGTTGAGTACCACGACGGGTCTCGATAAACGATTTACAACAACCAAGATCATACATGATTCAACATACATGCCACCTATTCCATAAAGTTCATAGATACATTTCATCATCAGAGTACGAATAACAGTTATTACAAACCGAGTTTGATAGATAAAGCGGAAGCAATTAAGTTCGAAAATAAAGTTTCCAACATAGTTTGATACAATGCCAAGTAGGATCACGGTCCACAAAAGCAAAGATAGGGATTAATAAAGAAGCCTGCCCAAGGCATACTCCTCATCCACGGCGGGATAGAAGCAACTCTTGCAATAACCATGATACACAGTGTCATCTGCAACAATGGGAAATAAAACCCTGAGTACGAGAAGGTACTCAGCTAGACTTACCCGTCATAAACTAGAAATAAATCGACTCTAAGGATTATGCAAGGCTGTATAAGTGGAGATAACTTGACAACATTTTGCATAAAAGCAATTGACTTATTGTACAATTACGATTTCTTTATCAAGTTAATTATAACTATCCATTTCTAGGTTAGCAACTATCCTGTGCCAAACATGTGGTATATCAATTTAGAAGCATACAATAGTAACCATAGCAGGTATTGTAATTCCATATTCATCCGAACCATCATGTTCCATAACACAGTTACTACGATGTTGGGACTAGCCAAGTTTCTCACTATCCGGGAGAGACGGCGATTCGAATCGTTTTCAACCAGCTGGGAATTTATTCCTAACACAGACCCAGGCATACTGTGTGAAGGTAGCCTTAGGTCACCTTTGGTACAACTCAGGTCTACATTTCATGGGTCCATACTGCGCCGCACAATCTGGGACACCAGATGCTAGGATGTCCAGGCCTAGCCTACCCTTGGACTCAGTCTGATCGCCCCCCCACAAGGAGCGCACAACAAAATGGGTCACGGCCTGAGTTGAATTACTCGGCTTTGTGGTCGGAACGAGTTATCCGGCTAGCTAAGTGAGAGGCATGCGTTCAATCTTGTTAGAAGCGCCAACAACGGTACGGTCCTTAATCGACATAGACAGGGATAGATCCACACCCAAGACCTCCATGTCTTGTTGCTTCTCTATCGACATCCCGCCCGGTCTCGATTTTCTTTTACCCCATGGTTCTGTTCCACGATAGCAAATATAGCCAACCGTGCTTTGGTATCCACCTATATCTTGCAGGTGACAGGACATCACCCGACTTCTACCGGTCTAAGCATGGCTAAGCATATATTCGATCCTGGACCTATACCGGTTAAAGGTGTAATATCTGGACAAGGAATGTATATGCATCAAGTGGTTCCATTCAACTCTTATAACCTAATGCATCAATCAGAATTACTTAAGTAATCATTTGTAAAATACTAGGAGACTTAGAATGCTCTGGGGCTTGCCTCGCAGAAAGGAAGTGCGGCGGTGGTCAGGACACTCCGGAAGCTCTTCAGGATTCTGTTCCACGCCTTCGGGAGCTACGACTTGAAGGTTCTCCTGCTGGTCCCCTTCCTCTGCTTTGTCGAATTCCAGCAACGTTATTTCTTCCTCCGATCCTAGATGCATGAATATGGCATAAGATATTGCGAATGCATATATGTTAACAAGTGCATCATGTTCTACTAAGTAGGTGCATACCTCTTCTTGATTATGTAACTAATTACTTCGACAATGCATCTACTACTTCACAAACAGCAGCTACTTATTTTACTCATAACTGGAGTTCTAATTATCCAAATGCAGTGATCCTAGACTTTCTGGAAAGCTTATAAAATTACCCACAACTTTGTTATTAACCATTTTTACAGCAAACATCATTTTTAACATGCAACTTATCAAACTCCAGAATCTGTCCGGAAACTATTCTAATTCGCATTACAATGTAACAATACTTCTACTTCATGTAATCATTCATAGTTTGACAATACAAAGTCTACCACCAGTTTAAACACACCAAATACACTCAAGAAAATATAATGGTGAAGCCCAAACTATTTCTTTAAATGCCTTTATCATTTTATTTAGATGCATAGGTTAAATAATAAATATATATCAAATGTGCATAATAAATTCTTAAAAATTTACAGTGCCTTACTAATGCTACCAAAAGACTATTGTACAAGTCTCATGCCATTTTATTCAGTAAAACACTCTATACAAAAAAGACAAAGCATAAAGGCTTAAAATAGCATAAATAGAAAACCCTTGTGAAAAGTGTCAAGCAACAGATTTCCTATTTTTCTTAGCATCCTAATGGTACTAGGATTACCCCCAACAAATTTCATGAATTTTGGATTCATAAATAATTTATAAAAATTCATACAAGGATTAACTATTTATAAAAGAAAAATCTATAACTATAAATCTACACATGTACTGATCCTCAAATTTTTACCAGCGCTCATACATGACAAGAATAGCTTACCACAAAAATTTCATAATTTTTGGAGCACAGGAACTCTAGATATAAAATAAACAAATTTGCATGCATTCAAAAACACATTTCAAATCTCCATTTAAATCTTCCAAATTTTCTACAGTAAGTGTCAAGATCATATTTTTCCTAAATACTACACTTCCTAGGGAACACTAAAAATTTTGGTTCACAAATTTTGGATCTCCAGAGCTCAACTTATCTATTTTCAAAATTGCACACAAAACTAAAAATAAATGAACTGGCTTCTTTACTACTGTCGCTGACAGCCGGGCCCCACGCGCCAGTTAGACCCACGCGTCAGCGACGCGAAAACAGAGCAGCGGCGCTTGCGCAAGCTTGCGCGGCCATGGCTCGTCGACGGTGAGTTCACCGGCGGTGAGGTCTTCACGGCATGACCCCCCACGACCTCCCGCACCTACTGGTACAATAAAAAGGACCGATCATCGAAGCTAGGTACTACGGCGGCGGCTATGGTGGAGCGGAGGTGCGGGTCGATGGCGTTACGCTGGTGGAAGCCACGGCGAAGCAAGCTCAAGCGCTGACGAGCTTCTACGGACTCAGGCGACCCTAGCGCTCAAGATATCACAGCAAATGGTGGACTGTGGCGGCGTGGCCACGACGACAGAGTACAGCGGCGGAGCTCCGGCAAGCTTGTGCGCGGTGTGGGAGCTTACCGAGCTCAATCAGTGGGCACGGGTGAATGTGGTGAGTTGATGGGGTGATGGTGGAGCTACTGTGGTGATGGAGGAGCGACGAGGCCAGCCGGTGACTAGCAACGGCGATAGCGGTGAGCTGCGCTGCTACTGCAGGGCTACGGCGGTGAAGAAGGAGACTGAGGCGAGGTGAATGGCGTGCTCTGGCAGTGTGGGCGAGTGCAGGGGGGGTTAAGGCGCGCACTGGCCTACCCTGGCCACACGCGGCGAGGCTCCGGCGATGCGTGGTGCTTGCTGGCCAACACATGGCGGCTCGGCTCTGAGCCGGTCTGCCACTGAAGCCAGAGTTCAGTTGATTCAGAACCCGTGATGGACGCCTGACAGTGAGTTTTCATGTTGATTTATCTCCCGATACAAAGCCGTTCAGTGAATGATTCCAAAACAAAAGTTGTAGTCCTAAGTACCATCTACAATTCTTGTTTAATGAACTCGTGCTAATTCGCAACCAAAATGAAGTTATATCATCCCCAATGTCAGCCTATCAGTCGGTCAGGGAACATGACTTAGAAAACTTTTTATAAGTGTTGAATTGTTTGTTTTGCTGACTCTTGTGATCCAATTTCAAACATGTTAGGAGCTGAATCATTCAATGACCCAAAAATAAAAGTTGTTCCTTATACCTAATACTACAACTTTGCTTTAGTGACCACCTCCATGCAAGGTCTCTAACACCTAGTTCAAACTTAGTCAAACATGTCACATTTAAAGAATGGTACACTTCAAACTATGTCTTAATGACCTATTTACCCCTAACCATGAATATCAAAGTTGTTCATAATGATACTCTAAACATGTTTAAGCAAATTGCAAGGTCATACAATCATTTCATGTATTAGTCACTCATAGAGCTATTTAGTGTAATCACATGAAAGCTTAAGTGTTGGTTCATGAAAGGTGACCATGAACAATGTCCTATTTGCTAACCTAGGTGTTGCTACATGTTTGTGTGACTCACATCCACCAAGTACATGTGTACACTCATGATCATATGCATATACACATGGAGACATGAAATAATGAGAAAGTTGCATATGTTCAAGGAAACATGCGATAACAAGCAAATGTTGCAGATGTTTCAATCCAATGTTTCAATTGTAAATGCTTGTTTATGAATGCTTGATGCTCATGCTCATGTTATGCAAGTCAAGTTATGCAAGGCTAACACTCGAGGTGTTACACACATGCGCTACAAGGTTTGGGTCTACTTCGCCGCCTCCAATAACGCAGCCGAGTACGAAGCCCTTGTCAATGGCTTGCAGATCACCATCGAACTTGGAGTACGGCGTCTTGACGTCCGGTGCGACTCGCAGCTCATCGTCGATCAAGTGATGAAGGAGTCAAACTGCCTCGGCCCCAAAATGGAGGCATACTGCAAGTTGGTACGTCACCTAGAAGACAAGTTCGACGATCTCAAACTCAACCACAATGCGCGGAGATACAATGAGACCGCGGATGAACTAGCAAAGATGGCGTCAGCATGTTTTCCGGTTCCCCCAAACATCTTTGCCAGAGACCTCCACAAGACTTCCATCAACTACGCCTCGGCAGCGGAAGAGGGCCCACCGGCTGAACCCACCGCAGGGCTCGACGCCCCCTCTGTCGCCGAGACTCCTTCGGCCGAGCCCAAGGTCATGGAAGTCGACACAGAGCCTCCCCAGACCGACCAGGACACGGACTAGCGAGTCCCGTTCCTCGATTGGCTCGCTCGAGGAGAGCTTCCTACAGATAGGACCAAAGCCCGACGGCTTGCGCGACAAGCCAAAACTTATGTCCTCTGCAACGGCGAGTTGTATAGGCGAAGTCCATCTAGCATCCTCCAACGATGCATCACCACCGAGGCAGGCCAAGCCCTACTTTGGGACTTGCACGCAGGGGGCCTGTGGGCACCATGTAGCGCCTCAGATGCTTGTCGGAAATGCCTTCCACCAAGGGTTGTACTGGCCGACGGCGGTTGCTGATGCCACCAAGTTAGTACGCTCCTACGAGGGATGCCAGTACTACGCACGGTAGACGCACCTCCCGGCTCAAGCCCACCAAACCATCCCCATTACATGGCCATTTGCCGTATGGGGGCTCAACATGGTCGGGCCTCTGTAGAAGGCCCCCGGAGGCTACACCCATCTACTGGTAGCAATCAATAAGTTCTCCAAATGGATCGAGGCTCGTCCGATCAATCAAATCAAGTCCGAGCAAGCGGTGCTATTCTTCACTGACATCATCCACAGGTTCGGGGTTCCGAACACCATCATCACCGACAACGGGACGCAGTTCACCACCCAAAAATTCCTGACATTCTGCGACGACCACCACATCTGTGTGGCCTAGTCGGCCATAGGACACCCAAGGACAAATGGCCAAGTAGAACGTGCTGACGGCATGATCCTACAAGGCCTCAAGCCAAGAATTTACAACCGGTTGAAGAAGTTTGGCAAGAAATGGCTCGCCGAACTCCCGTCGGTCATCTAGAGCCTGAGGAACACTCCAAGCCGAGCCACGGGGTTCACTCCTTTCTTCCTGGTCTATGGAGCCAAGGCTATCCTCCCCATTGACTTGGAATATGGTTCCCCGAGGCTACAGGCCTACAACGAGCAAAGCAATCGCACCACCCACAAGGATGCCCTCGACCAACTAGAGGAAGCCCGAGATGTTGCGTTGCTACATTTGGCCAAGTACCAGCAAGCCCTATGGCGCTATCAGGCCCGGCGCATTCAAAGCTGAGACCTGAAGATAGGCGACCTAGTGTTGAGGCTGAGGTAGAGCAACAAGGGCCTCCACAAGCTAACCCCGCCATGGGAAAGACCATACATTGTCGCCCAAGTGCTGAAGCCCGGGACCTACAAGCTAGCCAATGAGAAGGGCGAAATCCTCAACAACGCTTGGAACATAGAACAACTATGTCGCTTTTACCCTTAAATTTCCAAGCATTGTATATATTGTTTCTCGAAATACAATTAAGAAGCGTTCTTTAGTTGTTCTAATTTTTCGAGAACCCCCCGAGCCCATCGCGGGCCTCGGCATTACGATAACACCACAAGGGAGACATGGCTCTGCCTTTGCAGAACCGAGCCTCCCTCGGGGGCTAGGTGGGGGACTCTCCCCTAAGTCCCACGCACCATTTTTAGTCATTTTTTGAAAAAATTCCTACGCCAAACTCTCTAGCACGCTCTGACAAATCGGTTGTGAAAATCCCAAGGACCGAAAGTCCGTCTCAGGGTCAGAAGGTCGGTAGAGTCACGAGATGGCCTATGCCTCTGGGCTATGGCGCTCCCTCACCACCTTTTGCCCAAGGGGCGGCTTAGGCTCCAAGGAGGTTTTTTGCAAAGAAATCTGATCAGGGACAACAGAGGGTAGAGGCTCAGAAATACAAGAAAAATTATTAAGAAGCACGAGTACTTTAAAAAAAAGGCCTCGACGGCCACAAGCGTTACGATACAAAGTTAATCCCTATTCTATTTACATTGCCTCTTGGGCCCAGATCAAGGCTCAGGGTCTCCAGCATCGGCGGATGACGTGGGAGGTACCACCTCCTCTTCAAATAGCTTGGCCATCGTCGTGCCGGGACCCTCTGCCGCCTCCATCAGCTTCGCTACCTCCTCGTCGGCCTCCCTGTCATCATCAGGCAGGACATAGCCATCGCTGATGGCCTTGAGGTCGACACCGATGTAGTGCGAGGCGATGATGGCCAGGGCGCGCTTAACGCCCGTATGCAGCGCCCCTCGGAGTCGCTCGCGCACTTGGCCGCTCAACGCAATTAGACGGCTACCGAGGGAGCTTCCTGACTAGACCCCCTCGACCTCTAGGGCCTCACAGGCAGTATGGGCGGCACTCTTCAGCACATCGTGCTCCCCGATCTCGGTCTCGAGCACCGCCTGCATGACGACGGAGGCCTCGGCTGCCTGGGTGACCTCCTTCTCTAGCTCTGTGCTAAAAGAAATAGAATGGGGTTGAGCGCAAAGGAAAACAAGCCAAATAGGGGCGGAAGCCTACGGGACTCACCCTCGGCCTTCTCCTCCTAGCATCGGGCCTCGACCCGGGAGGCCTCGGCTCTCTCCTTCCAGTGCTGGGCCTCGACCTGAGAAGCCTTGGCCTTCTCCTTTAGGCGCTGGACCTTGACCCAGGAAGCCTCGGCCACCCTGGAAGCCTCTCCCTCTAGCTCTGTATCACACCAAGGAGTTAGGGGCCAAACACAAGAAAAACAAATAAAACAAGGGAAATAAGACTCACCCTCGGCCTTTCCCCTCCAGACCATAGCCTTAGTCCGGGAAGCCTCAGCCGCCTTGAGGGCCTCATCCAAGGCGCCTTTCGTCAGCTGGTGCGCACCATGCTCCGTCCCTAGCTATCCAGCAAGGTCCTTGATGGAGGCCATGGCTTCTCCAGCCCGGGACCTGAGGGCGTCCCGATCACCAGCCATGCAGGTCAGCTCCTCCTCCAACTCCTTGACCCGTGCCACCAAGGGGGTGACCTGCTCCCGATCCACCATCGTCGCAGCCTTCATATCGGTACCGCGTAAGCAGAGGTCCTCCACCTCCGCGCTCCGCGCCGACAGAAGCTCGTTGGCACGAGCGAGTAGGTCCTTCTGCCGCTGGAGCTAGTCCTAGACGTCCCTCTCCCGCTGGAGAAAGACTGACTTCCCAAGAGACCGGGTCTCGAGCTCCTAGGTAAGCAGAATAGGGGTCATTCACTACAAGAAAACTCAGAAAAAGACGACACCACATGAGAAAAGAAGGCGCGAACCTGGGCAACCCCGGGCAAATCATCGGCCACCACGGACAGCGTCGTCCACAGTGACCGCTCCGCCAGCTGGCGGTATTGCTCGAAGGTGTCCCAGTGCCCGCCCTCGGCCGTGTCCTCGAGGGCGAACAGAGGCTCCCCCTCAGGGTCGTCCTGGCTCTACCACAGGACACGCGGGTGATCCCATCCACGGGGCTCGGGTCGTACCCACACGAGGGCCGAGCTTCCCTCGCCTGGGGTCGGAGCCGGCTGTTCAACAGCACCGACCACCTCGGCATCGACCACCTCCTGCGCCCGGGAAGTATCATCGGAGGAGATCGGATGGACCTCCGCCTCCCAGGTGCTCCCCCGCAACGGCGGCAGGCCTTGGACCAGGGGCGCCACCGAGGCCTCCACTGCCTTCATTTCCACTTCCTGGGCCGACGGCTTCGCCGCAATCACATCGGCCTCGGTGGCCCCAGGGGCTTCGGCCTCCGCCATCGTGGCCTCGGTGGTCCTGGGGGCTCCGGCCCGCGCCACTATGGCCTCGGCGGTCCTGGGTGCCTCGGCCTTTGTCGCCTCAGCCTCGGAGGCCTAGGGGGCCTCGACCTCGGTGGCCTTGGCAACTGAGGGCGCCTCAGCCCCATCTGACTCACGAGCCTCGACCTCGAGGGGTGGAGGTGCTCCCTCCCCCATCTGTGTCAGGGTCGCCTCGGTAGCCCCTCCTTGGGCGGCCGGCTCCTTTGGGTCAGCCCTCGCCGACGCCGTGCCACGTTGTATGGCGGCTTGCGCCTCCGCCACCCAGTGGGCGGTGGAGCTAGGGCTCACCTTGAGTGCCTTAAGGGGCACCAAGGTGGGCACCTCCACAGGTCGCTTTCGGCTAAAGACAAAATACTTACGGGGTTAGCATGAGACCGAAGAACGAATGGAAAATGCTATGACTCTACCGAAAATACGCTTACCTCGAGCGGGGCTACAACCGCTTCGACACGGCGACCCTCCTCTACGAAGGCGGTGGCGGTGGCAGGGGCACGGCCTCTGTATCTGCCGGCGCCGACCGGTCCTCGATGGACCCCGGCGTCCCCTCAGTCCTCTACAGGGGCAGTTGTGTCGCCCCCGCCGCCACCTGCCCCATCGCTGTCGTCGAGCCCATTGGGCTGACAGCGTGTTTTCCCAACACCCGCGCCTCGGGTGTGTCAGCCTCGACCCCGGGGCGGGCGATCGCTGGCCCCGAGGCGTCTCCTCCTCCTCCTCCTAGGAGCGCCGAGCCACTCGCTGACGCCCTGGGCGCCGTCTCCCCGACGTCAGGGAGATGGTCCAGGGGACCCTACCCCCTCTCGCTCTCGTCATCTCCGTCTAAAGAGTCCTCCGACAGTGAAGGCGACAAGGATGCCTCCACCGGGAGACCGTCCAGCCTTTGCTACCGGTGGCGCTTCTCCAGTTCCTCGCGTGCAAGGATCTTCCTCATGCGCTTTGCCACCTCGGCATCCTTCCGCATCTTCTGTGCCTCGACATGTGCCTGGTTGACCACCCACCGCCGTGTGTCCTTGAGAACGGGCGGCAGGGAGTCTTGCACGTCCCTCATCCCCTACAGGAATGGTGAACATGGGTAAGGGAACAAGAAACGGTGAGAAACGGGGAGGCCTCGGGGGCTGCAGCGGCGCGTGACTTACTAGCGAGAGGAACCCCCGCGACGGGCTCATCGCAAAGGGGGTCAGGCCCCCACTCCTCAGCTTCGCCTCCACCATCTCCCTCACTCGACAAAGAATTTCCTCATCGGAGAGGGCGGAGGCAGCCATCAGCGGTAGCACCCTCCGGCGGTGGAAGGCGGCCACGACCACAGCCGTTGTAAGGCCACAGCCCCGTAGCCTCTCTAGCCCCTCCAGGAGCGGCTACAGCTTGGGCTGATCCTCCCTTGGGACGCCATACTTCCACCTCTCCGAGCAGCTCCCCACGATCCGCCCGGTGTAGGGGGGAAGTCCACCATCGTCGTTGTGAAGATAGAACCAGCTCGTGTACCAGCGGCGATTGGTTGACATGAGCTGGGCCGGGATGTAGAGCTGCTAACAGTCCTGGCGCACTTGGAGAGTGCAGCCGCCGGCCCTCACCGCCTTCCTCGTGCCCGACATACCCATTAGCTTGGTGGTATGCCCCGCTCGGAAGAGGTGGAGCCATAGCTTACAATAGGGAGCAATCCCCAGATACCCCTCATAGACGGCGACGAAGATGGCCGCCTGCACGATGGAATTGGGGTTGAAGTTGTGGAGCTCCACGCCGTAGTAGTGCGGGAGCGCCCGCATGAACCGGTCCGCCGGAAGGCCGAGGCCGCGCTCGTGAAAAGACACAAAGCTCATGATGTAGCCGTCGCAGGGCCTTGGCTCCGGCTCGCCCGACGGAGCAATCCACTCTGGCCTGTTGGGGTCGGTAGCCGGACGAAGAAGACCGCCATCGACGAGCAACTGGAGCATCTCCACAGATACGTCGAATGGACCCCAAGGGTCCGCCTCGATGACAACAACATTGCCGGCCATGAGTGCGGTGGGGAATTCGACTACGGCGGTGAGTCTCTCTCTCTCCCCCTCTCTCTCTCTCTATGCCTCGCCCTTCTCCCTTCTTCTTCCCGGTGCTCTCTACTCTAGCGATGGCTCAAGGGCGGCAAAGGCTAATGCGAGCAAGGTAAGGAGGGGAGGGGCGAGGCTCGTTGTGTATTTATGCAGGAAGAAGGCAAAACGGACGGGCGATGAAATCGGGGAAGTTTCCCTCAGATCCGGCATAGCTAATCTAGATCCGATTTTACCGCCCATGTACCCACCTTTTCCACATTAATTGTGTGAACAGTTATGTTCCATCCATTGAAATGACGTCACGTCCAACCGCTGCAGTGGCAGGCACCGTTCCGCCTCCCTGAGAAAATCGCCTCAAAAGGCATGCCTGCCGTTGTCAAGCCAATGGGGGAGATATCCCCTACCCTATTCCTTTCAGACAAAGGAACTAGGCGCTGAGCCTGTAACAGAACCGACCAATTATACAAAATTAAGTAAGAAAATCACCCGCTAGAGCAGACGATTTAGCGAACTTAAGCCCGTATAACCCGGTAGTCCGTGAAATCACGAAGGATTTCAAACCAACTCACATACCAGCCAAGATCGTAATAAGTTTAGCGGTCACCATCACATATTACATAAAAGTTCGCATCATAGGTACATCAGAGTTTAAACATAGTTATTACAAAATGAGTTCAAATAGAACTAGCGGAAGCCATTTGTTCAAAACCACACACACTCACACGGAGTTCAAATACAGTACCAGCTAATGATCATCTCCAACAAAAGCATTAGACGAGACGTAAGGAATGACCATGCCCATGGTCCTAAGCATCACCCATCGTAGGATAAAGGCAGTTGATATAGTAGCCATAATACATCTGCCCATCTGCAACAAGTGGGAACAAACCCCTGAGTACGAGAAGGTACTCAGCTAGACTTACCCGACATAACCGAAAATAAAGTGACACCAAGGATTATGAAGGGCTTTATAGTAGGGTAGCTGACTCATTTGCAAAAAGAGGCATTTTTAGTATTTCAAGAACCTTTCCAAAAGCATTATTGTCAAGTTAATTATTATTAACCTGTCGACTACATTTGCACCTATACTAGAGCAAGCATGTGATTAAGCAAATAATGATAACCAATGATCATTAACAACTTCCATAATGTCATATTCATTATAACTGTCCAAGTGTTCCATCAACATTACTACGATGAAGTAACTCAAGTCAAGTGTTCACTATCCAGTGAACGATGGTGATTCGAATCGATTATTAACCAGCTGGTAGTTTATTCCTTACACAAACCTCACTCACCCGCTAAAGTGAGGTATCGGTCACTGAGTCAACTATTTAGGAAAAATCTCGAGTTTGTTAGGAACCACATGTACCCAGGGGCCGACCGACTGCCTTTCGGTCTTATCATCGCGCCCCTGTGTCCTACCACACCTGCTCAGTACAGTGCGCTACGGGCAATCTACTCGGCTCAAATAATCTCCTAGCTTCGCGGTCGAAAGGTACTTTATTCGGCCACCTAAATGTAAGGCATGCGTTCAACATGACTCGAGGCCCAACAACGGTCGGTCCTTAATCGACACAGACGGAAAGCACTACAGTCCAAAACCTTGTAAGTCTCTGTCCGGTCTCAACTTCAAATTAACACTTAGTTATACCATGACTACATAGTTATCCAAGCAGATCCATGTAACCACCTATAGCTCGCAGGTGATAGGAAATCACCTGACTTCTACCGGTCTAAGCTAGCTAAGCATTGACTCGACTGCGGATACCAGGGTAACAAGGATATAGTATAACAAAGGTAGACAAGGTATAATGCAGCAACGGTTGCAAACAACTCCTGAACGTAATGCATCAATTAAAGTAAGCATTAATTAATAATCGCAAACCGGGGAGAAAAATGCTCCGGGGCTTGCCTCTCTGGAAGGAGCTCGGGCGGTGATCGGGGCACTCCAGAAGTTCCTCAACGTCCTCCTCGTCTGCTTCGGTCACTTCTTGCGGCTGCACCTCGAGCTGCTCCTCGGGCTCCTTGGGTATGATGACCGGGCTCTCGGTTTGCGATCCTGTATGATGCAGGTGCATAAGTGCTTATGCAAAAGGTGCATCGGATGAAATGAACAAAATGAATATGCTTGCATGCAAGGTAGTCAACATCGTCCAAGAACATGTACTACAAGCACATGTTATCTACTACATTCTCTTCTACTACTAATATGCTACGTCAACACATCTCATTAAATGCTTCAAAGATACACCAAAGCTTCACTAATTTCTTAATCATGCATAAAGCAACATTTGATTAAACCCTAATTAATAATAGGTTTGAATAGCAACATCTATTTTTATAGCATAGAAAAATCTTCGAAAATTACCATAGCACAGTACTACCCTAAGTAGTCTACCATCAATTTTTTATGGCATTTGAATAAGTGAATTAGCCTACACAAAAATGACAAGCTATGGCATAATTATGATCATAAAAATACTTTGTACTGTGAAAAGTGTCAAACAACAGATGTAATATTTTTCCTATGTTCTACATAGTAAATAATCACTACACAAAAATTATCACATGCATGTTTTATACAAATTTTGCTCTCTAGCAAAAATAACAAAAATCAGCCATTAAAGGCACTTGAACTACACCTCATAATTTTTCTACAGGACATGCATGGCATATATTTTTCCTAGGAAGTACATTACACAAGAAGAGTAACAAACTTGGAATCATATTTTTCTAATACATATAGGATTTACTAACCATTTTACAAGATATCAGCAATATCAAGAATTAAATAAAGCTCTACATTAAAGTATCTCAAAAATGACATGCAATATTTTTATCATGTAGATTTGGTGACAAGGAACACAACAAAATTTGTTTCAACAAATTTGGAGCCATTTTGAGCAAGTTATAAATTCCCAAAGCATTTAAATAGAAATCTGAAAATCATTTCTTAAATCCTTTCTGAAAATACATGTTCAAAACTGCTAGATCCACCTGGCTTTCTACCCAGGCGTGCAACCCTACGGCTGACAGTGGCCCTACGGGTTAGCCAGCCCCACCTGCCAGCCCCTGAGGCAAAGGAGGTTGCGCTGACTGGCGTGAGCTCGCCGTCGGCGAGGTGGCCGGCGACAAGGTCACCACCAACGTGACCACCTTGCCAAGGCAGACACGGTAGTGCTAGCGGTAGGATCGGAAGAGCTCGAGAGCGAGCTGGCCGGCGGCCATGGCGGCGTGGTGGTGCAGCTCACCGTCGGCCGGCCATCTCCGGCCGAGAGGTGGCGCGAGAAGTGGCGTGGGAGCTTCACCGAGCTCGTGCGGTGCTCGTGCGCGTGAAGGGAGAGCGAGAAGGAGGACGGAGGGGTGGGGTCCACAGAGCGGAGTACTCTGGCGAGCTCGGCCACGACTTCGGCGAGGGATTCCTGGGGAAGGGGAGCTTCCCAAGGCTTACCGAGGTGAGCACGAGGTGCGTGAGGAGGAGGCGATGCTCAGGGCAAGATGGAGATAGACCTGGCGAGCTGGAGCGGCTGGAACGGCCAACTTCGGCGATGGCGCGTGGTGGAGGTGAGTGTTGCGGCTACTGCTTGCGCTGGCGGAGGCAAGAGAGTGATGTGGAGGAGTGAGGAGGAGCGCAGTGCAGTCGGGCAGATGAAGGCGCGATAGGAGGGGCGCGGGGCAGGCCGGCGGTGCCGCGCGGTGTGCTCGCCAGCGCATGGCGGCACGTGGCGTGTGTGCCCTGGCGCGGTCGGGTGAGTGCGCGACGATGGGCGTGGCGTGCGGGAGCAGGAGCGCGGCGCGGAGCAGGCCGGGCCGGTCTACACGGCTGGGCCGGAAGTGAGGCGCGAGGCCCACTTAGGTGAAATGATCTTTTTCAAATTATTTTCAATTCCTTTTTCATTCAAACGAATTTTTGAACCATTTCAAAGCAGTTTCAAAAGTTGGTGTAAAAATGAAAGTTGTTCCATTTTTCAAGATCTACAACTTTGCTTTTATGATCAAAGTCAAATTCCAAATAGATTTTGAATTACAAAATAAAATCAATATTAATTCAAAACCCTAATTTTGAAGAATTATTTTTAAAGGCAAAATTTGGTAAAAATTTAAATATGAACTTTGCTCCAAATTGTATCCTAAATATTTATAAGCTATCTTAGTGATCAAAACAAGAAATCATGGCATCCAAACATGAGCATGGCATTTCACATTGTTTTAAACATAATGAATTTCAATCAACTTAAGCACCACATGAAATGATACTTCATTTCTTTCGAAATGAAATGCATGAATGATGCTTATGCATGAGGTGATGATGATTATGCTCATGGGATGAAATGGTAATGCATGCTTAACACCGAGGTGTTACAGCCCTCCCCCCTTATAAAAATCTCGTCCCGAGATTTGGGTTACGAACCATTTGTTATAAAAATCTTCATAAGCTTTTTGTAGATATTCTCCCGTTTCCCAAGTTGCATCTCCCTCATCATGATGATTCCACTGTATCTTGTATGTTTTCACCACACTATTCTGAGTAGCACATTCTTTAGTGTCTAACACACGGACCGGTTGCTCACGATACACCAAATCTGATTTGAGTTTGATGCCCCGAGGTTCTATTCTTTCCTCCGGAACACGCAAACACTTCTTGAGTTATGATACATGGAAAACTAGAAAGACGGTACTCATTGTCTTAGGTAACTCTATCTTATAAGCTACTAGACCTCTTTTTCTAAGATCTTGTATGGTCCTACGAATCTAGCGGCAAGCTTTCTTTGGACTCCAAACCGTTTCTTCTTCATTGGCGTGAACTTCAGATAAACATAGTCACCAACTTCAAACACAAGGGGTCTCCTTCTTCTATCTGCATAACTTTTCTGACGTGATTGGGCCGCCTTCATATTTTTTTGAATAATATGAACTTTCTTCTTGGCCTCTTCTACAAAGTCAATACCATAATACCTTCTTTCTCCTGGCTCGACCCAATTCAGTGGTGTTCTACATTTTCTACCATACAAAGCTTCGAATGGAGCCATCTTGATGCTTTCTTGATAACTGTTATTGTAAGCAAACTCAGCTAAAGGTAACCATGACTCCCATGAACCCCTAGAAGACAACACACAGGCTCTTAACATATCCTCTAGAACAGCATTCACTCGTTCAGTCTGACCATCTGTCTGAGGATGATAAGCGGTACTACGAATCAAACTAGTTCCCAACCCTTTGTGCAAATGTTCCCAAAAGTGAGCCGTGAACTGTGGCCCTCTATCAGATACTATAGTCTTTGGTATACCATGCAACCTCACAATTTCTGCAATATACTTCTCGGCATATTGAGGTGGTCGATAATTTGTCTTGACAGGTAAGAAATGAGCGGTCTTGGTAAGACGATTCACAATCACCCAAATCGAATCATGTCCCTTTTGAGTAGTGGGCAAACCCGAGATAAAATCCATACTTATATCATCCCACTTCCAACTAGGTATGGACAAAGGTTGCAACAAACCTATAGGTTTCATATCAATAGCTTTCACTCTACAACACGTGTCATATCTGGCAACATAGGCTATAACTTCTTTCTTCATCTTGGTCCACCAATAATGAGGTCTCAGTTCTTGATACATCTTACTACTTCCCGGATGGATAGATAGCTTAGAAAGGTGAGCTTCATCCATGAGTTTATTCCTAAGCTCTCGATCCTTGGGAACCACAAGACGGTCGTCAAACCACAACACGCTCTGTTCATCCACTCTAAAGTGCTTAGACGGCTTTTCTTTTATTTTCTCTTTGATGTGGAATATTCCCTTATCTGTTTTCTGGCCTTCTATTATTTTACTCTCCAACAAGCAACTAATCTGAATACTATGTAACATAGCAGGATGCATCAGATTGAACCCATCTTCAAGTAATGGCTGCACATTCAAGCAATGTGACTTTCTACTCAAAGCATCTGCCACTACATTGGCCTTTCCAGGATGATACTGCACATTCAAGTTATAATCTTTGATCAATTCTAACCATCTTCGTTGTCTCATGTTTAGCTCTGGTTGGGTAAAGATGTACTTAAGACTCTTGTGATCTGTGAAAATATTGCACACATTACCAAGTAGATAATGTCTCCAAATTTTTAGGGCATGCACAACTACAGCAAGTTCAAGATCATGTGTCGAATAGTTGACCTCGTGCTTTCTCAATTGACGTGAGGCATAAGCAATGACTCTTCCTTCTTGCATAAGAACACAGCCCAATCTAGTTTTCGATGCGTCGCAAAACACATCAAATGGTTTCTCAATGTCCGGTTGTGCTAGAACAGGAGCGGTGGTCAACAGTTTCCGCAAGGTGTGGAAAGCTGCTTCACACTCCTCTGTCCACACGAACTTGTGATCTTTCTGTAGCAGACTTGTCATTAGCTTGGCAATCTTTGAGAAGTCTGGTATGAAACGGCGATAGTAACCAGCTAATCCTAAGAAACTTCTAACCTTAGGAACTGTGGTCGGTGCCTTCCAATCCATAACCTCTTGCACCTTACTTGGATCGACTGAAACTCCATTTTCTGACAGAATGTGACCAAGGAAAGGAACTTTCTTCAACCAAAATTCGCACTTGCTAAACTTAGCATACAGCTCATGATCTCTAAGTCTGGTCAAGACAATTCTCAGATGCTCTTCATGATCCTTCTCGTTCTCGGAGTACACCAGAATGTCATCAATGAACACAACCACGAACTTATCCAATTCTGGCATGAAAACTGTATTCATCAGAAACATAAAGTATGCAGGAGCATTTGTTAAGCCAAAGGACATGACAAGATACTCATACAACCCGTATCTGGTGGAAAATGCGGTTTTCGGTATATCTTGGGGCCTAATCTTGATCTGATGATAACCGGATCTCAAATCTATCTTGGAGAACACCTTAGCCTTGGCTAACTGGTCAAACAGAACATCAATATGAGGCAAGGGATACTTATTCTTGATGGTTACAGCATTAAGTGGCCTGTAATCCACACACATTCTCAACGTGCCCTCTTTCTTCTTCTTCACAAACAAGGCGGGGCATCCCCATTCAGACTTGCTTGGCCGGATAAACCCCTTTTTCGATAACTCTTCTAGTTGCTTCTTCAGCTCAACTAATTCATCCGGAGGCATCCGATAGGGTCTCCTTGAAATTGGAGCTGTTTCGAGGATTAACTCAATTCCAAACTCAATATCCCTATCTGGCGGAAGACTAGGTAACTCATTTGGGAATACATCCGGAAACTCACACACTACCGGAATCTGATGAATAGGAATAACTTCAGTAGCACATGTCACACTTATAAGGTCTGTTCTCCGAGGCAATGGTACTCAGAAAATCCTCCATGTTCTTCTGGGATTGTTCCGTGTTGTGCTGACTCCCGAGCAACTGTGCGAAGAACACCTCTGGGGTGAGCGGGGGAGGAGGTGGCAAATGCGGTTCATGGGGGGGCTCATTATTGTTGACGTGGTTTCCACCACCACCAGTCCCAGCACCATTAGCACCGGTCTCAGCGGCCTCATAAGTGGTACGGCGAGTATTTGTCATCTGCATATTTCAGCAACAAGTAATGATTGAGTGAAGTTGTAATAATTGTGAGTGAATGAAAAATTATACCGTACTGAATTTACTAGAGAGAATAAATTCATACAATAAAATAGAGGCATAATAATCGCATCCCAATTAAAACAACATCACTAATTAAATTACTTCAAATGCAAACATCGCGTCCATACAACCAAATTGCCAGCATACATACACTGGACTTTTATGCGTTCAGATATCGCATTACTAGCCAAGTTCCAATCACATGCCAAGTCTCATAAGTTCGAAGCAAGATACATTAGGTTACATGCCGACAAAAGAAAGGTCATCGCGACAGGACCTAAACACTAGCGCAAGGCAACTAGCCTACTCCTCGGGGCCGTCGTCGGGGTCGGAGACGTCACCATCGCCCCTAGGTGAAACTATAGGCTCATCCTCATCGTCGTCGTCGATGTCCATGCCAGCGGCGTCTAGAGGAGCATATGGGCTAACCCCATTGTAGAGCGCGTGAAACTCCTCGTGCAGGTTGACGTTGTACTCCTCTAGCTCATCAACCCTCTACAGCAGAAGGTCCCTCTCGTTCCAGGCTTCATTCCTTTTCTGAACCAACTATCCAATCATGCGGTCTGCATTGTTGTTGGCCTAAGTCAACGTATGCACCCGCTGCATAGCTCTATCACCTCTCTCTACCGCCTGGTCCTGCTGTAAGCTCATATCAGCCAACTGCTCCTACAAACTAGTTATAGCATGCGCCTGCTTCTTCTTCTACTTTCTTACCTTGAGCTTATCATGACCACGTAAGCCAGTCAAAGTCTAGTAGGTACACTCAAGACCCTGATACGCTCTGATAGCGACAAACATAGCACTCATAGCATGGTTGTCGCTAGCCTATCCCTTAGTTGGACCTCTGACCAAAGCACTTCCCTGAGGCTAAACCCAAATAGCATCACAAGGATCATCCCTAGGAAAGGTGCCAGCTAGAGCTATTGCAAGCTCACTGGGAAATCTGCTCATGATAGTCCCTGATGACACGGAAAGCTGCTCCCTCTACACCCTCAATAGGAGTGCGACCCTCAAACTCCAAGTGCCAACCATCCCATTCTGGAGCATCACCACGAGCAGGAACTGTGATCTCTACCACTACAAGTCCATCCTCTGCTAACTGGCTCTCATTCCAAGAGTACACCGGCTCTTGACCCTCTGGGTACCCCACATCATGGAGCACTCTCCAAAGCAAGGTCAGCATGCCAAACTCGCTCAAGAAGGTGTCTGTGGTGCGGTGCTCCCTCAGGGCCAACTGACGTCAAGGTGCCCTTCCTCTAGTGGACTTACGGGCGGTCTGCTTCGTGTGGGCCATCTATAGCAAAATTTCTTTTATTACCCCGTGGGAACATATTTTAGGTGATACAACTTTTATCAAAATGAGATAATCAATTTATAAGGGGAGGAATGCATGACATGAATGAAATGCACAAGTAATATGATGTATGTACGTGCCGTACGTTCTCACAAACTTATGAAACAAATAATTTCTAGCGACGAATTCGCTGGCATACAAACGATCTCTCAAATACGTATCTAATACGTTCTATACGATAACGTTGTTATGTACTTGCAGAAGATTCATTTCAGCCCAATTTCTAATGAATGCATAAAAGCAGTAAATTTTTATCTACACGCTCTACACGAATCCCCAGATACGTGTACAATGGTAGTAACTACCCGAACCATCGTCCTATTGACGGCATCGCCTCAACGGACGGAATACCCACACATGAGATACCTTTGTAAAACATGCGTAGAACATGTAATTACTCCAGCATCATATAAGCATTCACCCTAGATCGGCGGTGTATCCGATCATGCTCTCACAACTCACACTTACCGAGGCATAGAGGCAAATGATCCATACACTACCACTCAAACAAGTGGCACTCATACAATAGCACGCCGTATGAGCAACGAAAGAGAAATATGATGCAAGAACCCCTAAGTCAGTACTTAATTAAGCCACCTAGAGTCCTTAACTGGGCATAAAGGATATGACCACTAGCACACTTTTTAGTTTGGAACTTACGTTTTTCAAATGCCTTTTTATTTTAAATACACTTGTGAACAGTGACACGCTAAACCATGCTCTGATGCCAGCTGTAACAGAACCGACCAATTATATGAAATTAAGTAAGAAAATCACCCGCTAGAGCAGACGATTTAGCAAACTTAAGCCTGTATAACCCGGTAGTCCGTGAAATCACGAAGGATTTCAAACCAACTAACATACCAGCCAAGATCGTAATAAGTTTAGCGGTCAACATCACATATTACATAAAAGTTCACATCACAGGTACATCAGAGTTTAAACATAGTTATTACAAAATGAGTTCAAATAGAAGTAGCGGAAGCCATTTGTTCAAAACCACACACACTCACACGGAGTTCAAATACAGTGCCAGCTAATGATCATCTCCAACAAAAGCATTAGACGAGACGTAAGGAATGACCATGCCCATGGTCCTAAGCATCACCCATCGCAGGATAAAGGCAGTTGATACAGTAGCCGTAATACATCTGCCCATCTGCAACAAGTGGGAACAAAACCCTGAGTACGAGAAGGTACTCAACTAGACTTACCCGACATAACCGAAAATAAAGTGACACCAAGGATTATGAAGGGCTTTATAGTAGGGTAGCTGACTCATTTGTAAAAAGAGGCATTTTTAGTATTTCAAGAACCTTTCCAAAAAGCATTATTGTCAAGTTAATTATTATTCACCTGTCGACTACATTTGCACCTATACTAGAGCAAGCCTGTGATTAAGCAAATAATGATAACCAATGATCATTAACAACTTCCATAATGTCATATTCATTATAACTATCCAAGTGTTCCATCAACATTACTACGATAAAGTAACTCAAGTCAAGTGTTCACTATCCAGTGAACGATGGCGATTCGAATCGATTATTAACCAGCTGGTAGTTTATTCCTTACACAAACCTCACTCACCCGCTAAAGTGAGGTATCGGTCACCGAGTCAACTATCCAGAAAAAATCTTGAGTTTGCCAGGAACCACATGTACCCGGGGGCCGACCGACTACCTTTCGGTCTTATCATCGTGCCCCCATGTCCTACCACACCTGCTCTAGTACAGTGCGCTGCGGGCAATCTACTTGGCCCGAATAATCTCCCAGCTTCACGGTCGAAAGGTACTTTATTCGGCCAGCTAAATGTAAGGCGTGTGTTCAACATGAATCGAGGCCCAACAACGGTCGGTCCTTAATCGACACAGACGGAAAGCACTACAGTCCAAAACCTTGTAAGTCTCCGTCCGGTCTCAACTTCAAATTAACACTTAGTTATACCATGACTACATAGTTATCCAAGCAGATCCAGGTAACCACCTATAGCTCGCGGGTGACAGGAAATCACCCGACTTCTATCCGGTCTAAGCCAGCTAAGCATTGACTCGACTGCGGATACCAAGGTAACAAGGATATAGTATAACAAAGGTAGACAAGGTATAATGCAGCAACGGTTGCAAACAACTCTTGGACGTAATGCATCAATTAAAGTAAAGCATTAATTAATAATCGCAAACCGGGGAGAAAAATGCTCCGGGGCTTGCCTCTCTGGAAGGAGCTCGGGCGGTGATCGGGGCACTTCAGAAGTTCCTCAACGTCCTCGTCTGCTTCAGTCACTTCTTGTGGCTGCACCTCGAGCTGCTCCTCGGGCTCCTCGGGTATGACGATCGGGTTCTCGGTTTGCGATCCTGTATGATGCAGGTGCATAAGTGCTTATGCAAAAGGTGCATCAGATGAAATGAACAAAATGAATATGCTTGCATGCAAGGTAGTCAACATCGTCCAAGAACATGTACTACAAGCATATGTTATCTACTGCATTCTCTTCTACTACTAATATGCTACGTCAACACATCTCATTAAATGCTTCAAAGATACACCAAAGCTTCACTAATTTCTTAATCATGCATAAAGCAACATTTGATTAAACCCTAATTAATAATAGGTTTGAATAGCAACATCTATTTTTATAGCATAGAAAAATCTTAGAAAATTATCATAGCACAGTACTACCCTAAGTAGTCTACCATCAAATTTTTATGGCATTTGAATAAGTGAATTAGCCTACACAAAAATGACAAGCTATGGCATAATTATGATCATGAAAATACTTTGTACTGTGAAAAGTGTCAAAGAACATATTGTTTCTATGCTTTGATCGAGTGGGCTGAAACAACTTGGCTAAAGTTCTATATGCCTCTTTATTGTATCAGGCCTTATGGGATTTGGTGGGAAAAAGTTCTTTTGATTCCCTCGTGGTCACCCTGTCTTATTTACAAAACCAGTGTACTTTCACCCTTCAATTTTTAAAAATTTTGTTTTTACACCCTGGACAGCTTTTGTTAATGTGGTACCGCATTAGCTATTCTCCGATGGCGCTATATCAGCTAAGAGGGAGTAAATCGCTATTCTACAATGGCGCTATATCAGCTAAGAGGGAGTAAATCGGGCTACGTTGATAGTTTAGGGGGTAAATTGGACTATAAAAAATTTCAAAGAAATTGTCCAAATATTTATTGAAAAATTAGGCATTTAAAAATCCTAAAAATCTAGTTTAACCATAAAAATCATAGAAAAATTAATTTAGATAAAAAAATATCAAACTCGCTTCATATTATTTCCTAAAATTATTCTCTATCTTATGGTGCCTAAATTGGAATGATTTGAATCTTTTATGGATTTATTTTGGTGCTTATTTGCTAGTAGATTTCGTTATCTGTTATAATTAGTCTACATTGACAACCAAGAGACTTTGATGACAATACAAGTGTCAAGTAACCACATAATACTTACTACTGTTTAGTATGAAACATAACTGTCACTCATCCATGTTCGTGTCACCGGATCCTAACACTATCTGTATCCGACTCCGAATCCGAAGAAAGAATAAGTACTCATATTTATATATGTACATATACGTTCGTATCTGATGGGTTTTCATCCCTAGCATTCACCGACAACTCTTTTGGTGAAATATCCCAAATATAGCAAAACTATACCTTTAAAGGTCTGTTTGGATGATGCGCTTTTTGAAAACTGTAGTATTACAGAACTGTGGTTTTATAAGCTAAAGAGACAAAAAAAACTATGGTTTTAAAAAAATAGAGGTCATGAATAGAGTTTCTCAAACTCAAAAAGACTATAGTTTTAACAAAACTATGGTTTTAGAGATACAAAATTTATTGCATCCAAACACCTAGTAGCTTCTAAAAAACAAAGTATTTCATAAAACCATGGTATTTCTCCAATACTTCAAAAATACTTTGCATCCAAACAGGGCCTAAGAGTATATTGGCATCTTAGAATACATAAAATGTGTTGAACCACTTAAGTATAGCATACTGTAGTGGTTTTTGCAACATAAGAGCATATCCAATTGTATTTCTTGAACCCACTCGATAAATCCTCATTTGGAGGGCCATTCTAATAAAAAATAGCTTTATATATCTCTACATCCTACGACAATTTTTTTATATCTTTTTTGGCACTTTGAAAAGCTAATTTCACTCTCTTTGTTTGTGCAAAGTGAGAAACCAGGAATAGAGAACAGAAATATTTAATTTAGTTATTAAAAAGCTGCTGAAGGAGATCTTTTTTTTACTAAAATCTCTATTTAGAGTTGCTCTAGATGGGCATATACAACCAAATCTCAAAATCCCAGTGACATATGGGTTGGCATTCATATTCCCCTGGCTTTAATGTAATTCTCTGTAAACTATGTGCTCGTATTAAATCCAATTACCATATATGTGTAAAAGATTTTATATTCACAGCCACGCTCCTTGTGCAAAAGAAAAGGAAAAGAAAACAAGAAGCACGCCCCAGCCGGAATAATACGTCCAGGTGTCCCTTCTGCTGACGCCTCTTTATCTCTGTCAGACACCTGATGAGGATGGCCCACCAAAAGGTGTTTTTTTTTTGAAGTGAAAGGCTTTACTGTGTTCGCTGGTGGATTTGTGCGCTGGTTTAGACCGGAACGTCATTGACTGATTGAAAAACCGACGAACGAACAGGGATGACTGGCTATAGTTGGTGCCGCAGACTATAGGGGACACTTGAAAATGCCAACATCTAGGCGGGCAATAAATAGCTTCCGAAAAATGATATGACAGCATCATGTGAACACGACGCGGAAAAAACGGATTTTCCTTTAAAAAAAAAGAAAACCAATTTCTCATTTCATGTGAACGCTGACGAAAAGGTAAATATCTCTCCCGCCAGCTTTTCAGCGACCCCCTCGGTTACCGCAAAATTCGCAGTAGCTGAAATAAAAGGCCAGGAAAATCGGCAAAAGACAGTAACCGCAGCAAATTCTGCGTATACCCGGGGTCCTCGCGAAAAAGCATACGCTCCCCTTCCTCTCTATTAATCCCTGGGCTTTAGACATTTTCTCCTCCGTAGATTGCAGAAGCTTTTTTTTTCTCTTCTCAGTATTTCGGTCGAGAAATTCGCGAACGGGTTAGGGGAATTCGAGGCAAGGATTTGCAAAAATCATGGGAACTTGATGCCGCTTCCTGTGCCCGTCGCTAATTTCTCCGTTTTATTCGCGTGATTTTTAGGGTTTATCTTGAGTTTTTCGTTTTCTCCGCCGTATTTCGTAGAAGAAATTTGTCACTGAAAATTTCGTTTTTTGGGGTTTCTTCCGTGCTACTGTGAAATTTGGAATCTTGTCAGAGAAAAGAGAAGGAAAAGGGAAAACAAGCAAAATAGTAAGGGGATTTTGTACCTGGGTGTTTGCTGTTCACTTGAATAAGTACACTCTCCTGTCTTAAGTACGCTTCTTGATCTCGCATAATTCATCGCCGGGACGCTGCGGCTTGGAATTTTTGAGCTGATGGCCGTCGTGTTTGCTCTCTAGGTCGGTGAATCTTGGGAGTGCCTGGCTCCGGCGAGATCGAAAGGAGGGACCTTTCCTTGGTTCCTCTGCTCGAGCTGTGCTTGCGGGGTGAACCATGTCAGCGATGGCGGCGGCAAGTGAAGCGGCGTATGGCGGAGGCGTGCAGAAGGGGTCCCTGCAGCAGCACCAGGCGCCGCAGCCCAGCCCCGGCTCGGTCTTCTACACCCCTGACGGCATCGCCGTCTACGCGAAACCAGCGATCACGTCGTTCTACCAACAGCCCGCGGGCAGCAATGCCATCGTGCCGGCGGCTCCGGGGCTAGCTCATTCCCCCGCCACTTCTGAGCCCTTCAAGCGCAAGCGCGGGCGCCAGCGCAAGTACGGCCCCGCGGACGGCGCCGTGCCCCTGGCTATCGTGCCCCCGTCGCAGCCACCCACTGCTCCTGCCCCAGCTGCCCCTGAGGCGTCACCCACTATTCCTCCTGGCTTCTCTCCAAGCCCGCAGGGTGGTGGCGTGGTGAGTCCCCAGGCCTCACCGGCGCCGCCGCCGGCGGCGGCGTCAGGTGCTCCCGCTGTCAAGAAGCGGGGCCGGCCGCCGGGCCCCTCCAGCAAGAAGCAACAGCCGCAGGCGGCAGCGCCTGGTAATGTTCTGCCTGCCTTTTCAGCTGTAGCGTAGAAGTAGCGAAACGTGCAAGGCGGCATTGATGGCTTTGATCGTATTTCTGTTCAGAGCTTCAGATACACGTATATATACTTGTGGTACTTCGGAATGGGCAAAACGAGCACCAGGGATTAGCATTCATTTATTTATCATTTCATTCATTCTTCTTTTCTTTTTGTTTGCTGCCATGCCGGCAGCAGTGGCAATCAGGGGTGGAGTTGTGGGCGGAGAATGGAATACTTGGTGATAATGACCTTTATGCCCTTGGCCTTCTCCATGCTAGAGTTTTCATTCAAAAAACGATTTGGCAAGAACTGAAAATAGATGAGCTTTAATCCTTTCCTTCGTTCTTGAGAAAAACACTATGAGGTTTCTTCAGGATTGTTGTCTCGTTGCTCTAAGTTGAACTGAGTCACTTAGGGGAAAGGTTGTGCTGCTGGCAACTCGAAAGTACTTCGTTCCGTTACTAGTTCGTGGTAGTTGTCATTATGTGATTTTATTTAGCTTATTGTGGTTCCTGTGGGGATCTGACCTTTTGTACTCTTAGTTGTGATTAATCTCCTGTTGGCTTGCATTGGCATAGTAATATTATGTTGTTCCAGTTCCGGATTTGAAATATTTTTACAGTATTAGCGCACTATTTGTGTTTAGTTTACTAAGTTGGAATATATTGAACTATTCATCCATGGTTATCTTTTGTTTAATAACTTAAGCGATGTTTGACTTTTGTTATTGGATCACTGCACCTTCAACTTTGGGCTCCTAATCCAAAAAAAACCTTTGAGCTCCTATGCATTTAGTTGTTATAGTTATTATAAACTTGCCGTTAGTACCATGTGTTCAGATCCCTCCAAAAGTGTACCTATGGCTATGGATATTTTGCTTGGCATAATAGATATCGTGGGACTATCTTGAGGTTTATACATATTAATTCAATTTGATGGCACTTTGATTATTAGATTATATATATAATGTTTCCTGAAATTTTGTTTTGGCAGGAGCAGGCTGGGCTGGATGGAAGCCTCATATTTTCACAGTCCAAGCTGGAGAGGTACACTGTCCAATGCTTATGATGCTCCTACAGATGTACTTATGCAGTCTTAGGATTTTTGTCATCTCTTATATCAAAATCTGTATGGGTTATGTTTACTTGCATCATTTTTTCAAGCTATACTAATAGCATCATTTTCTTAAGCTATATTGTCTATTCCATGGTTATGTGAAGTCATATACTGATTAATCTCTATTCTTTTCCGTTACGAAGTTGTCCTTTTGTGTTCCACACTTGCTATTATGGTGCCATAACTTTTTTTTCTCTATTTTTAATTACCTAGTGCAATTGTATGACTGTGCTGCTCTTTGGATATAAGATTTGTCCTGCCTCAGGAAATGTTTATTACGCCTGACATCCTGCTCTTTTATCTTGTGAACTTTATGTCATGCTCCTTAGCTTGGACTTCAGCAAACCATATATATACTTGCATGACCCATATCTTTAGTATACCCTTGATGGATAAGTCTCATGTGTGGCTGGTCTTTGTGGGGCTGTGCTGCTCACATGGTCTTTGTGGCTGTTTTTCTGTTTTTAGGACAGCATCTTAGAGGATAACATCTTAGACTAGAGGACAGCATCTTAATTAGGACAGCATATTAGCATCTTAGACTAGCATCTTGGCATATGCTTGGCTGGCTAGCAGCCTATAAATATGTAACCTCAACCCCTCAGGTTGGTATGGCATTTGTGTGAGTTTGTGTGAGAAATAGACAAGAAAATTGCCCCAACTCCTATTGTCATCCTCTCTCGATGAGAGTAAGAATTCTCCTACTACCAAGAGTGAGAATTCAGCGACTAACAACTGGTATCGGAGCCGTATTATCCTGTAGCTTGAGCATCTCTTGCTCATCTTCTCTCCCAGCCCCACAACAGCCCCAGCAGTTGGCAGCAGCAGCTCCTCCGGCCGCTCCTGTTCACTCCTATCCCAGCTCGTCTGAAGCAGCCCTCTCCCCACGTAGCAGACCCCCGGTAGCGCGTCATGTCCGCAGGGCAGTCTCAGCGCTCGGTCGCCTCGAGCACGCGGCGTCGGCAGGAGGCCGAACTTGCCGCGGCAGAGGAACGCGAGCGAGCGGCGGCAGAGACCGCTGCAGCGGCGGCAAGGGCGTCGAGGCTGGCAGCGGCGGAGCTGGCAGCAGCCAGAGCGGAGGCGGAAGCAGCGGCGGCGGCGAATGCAGCGCGTGCGGCGGCAGCGGAGGTCGAGGCTCTGCGCGGCAGCATCGGCAGCTCCATTTCCGCTGACGACACTGCCGACGCGGATCTCGAGCTGCTAGAGAGGGAGGCAGCGCGAGCGCGGGCGGCGCAGTGGGCAGCCGCGCACGCCCACGAGCGTGGCGGCAGCCCAGACAGGCGCGGACGAGCTGGCGGCGCTCCTAGAGGAGGCGCACACGGCGGTGGCGCTCCTGGGGCAGCCGCGCACGCCCACGAGCGCGGCGGCAGCCCAGACAGGCGCGGACGCGCTGGCGGTGCTCCTGGAGGAGGCGCACACGGCAGGTGGCGCTCCTAGGGCAGCCGCGCACGCCCACGAGCGCGGCGGTAGCCCAGACAGGCGCGGACGCGCTGGCGGCGCTCCTGGACGAGGCGCGCACGGCGACGGTGCTCCTGGAGGAGGCGCGCACGACAACGGTGGCGGACGGGTCGATGGAGAGCGCTGGCCTTCACAGGCAGCGTGGCTCTCTCTCCCCGGATCGGTACCGACGGGTCGATGGAGAGCGCGGCCTTCACAGGCAGCGTGGCTCTCTCTCCCTGGATCAGTACAGTGGTTACCACGGGCTCCAGGCTATTGTCAGGGACGTCGGTCCCGGCGGTGGGTAGCCTACCCTCACCAAGACCAACTACGTCGAGTGGGCTGCGGTGATGAGGGTAAAGCTCCAGGTGCGGCACATGTGGGAGGCAGTCCGGTACGGCGACGTCGACTACGACCTAGATCGACGGGCGCTGGATGCTCTCATCGCTGCAGTCCCGCCCGAGATGCAGTTCTCGCTTACCAGCAAGCGGACTGCCAAGGAGGCTTGGGACGCCATCGCTGCGGCACGCATCGGCAGCGACCGCGCCCGCAAGTCCACACTGCAGGCATTTCGCAAGGAGTGGGAGAACCTGGCCTTCAAGCCAGGTGAGGACGTTGATGACTTTGCTCTCCGTCTCAACACTCTGTTGCAGAAGATGGTGCAGTTTGGCGACGACACCTACGGCGAGGAGAGAGCTGTCGAAAAGCTCTTCCGCTGCGTCCCCAAGAAGTACAAGCAGATGACTCGCTCGATCGAGTCTCTGCTGGATCTCTCCACGATGTCGATCGAGGAGGCGATAGGTCGCCTCAAGGTCGTCGACAGCGATGAGCCACAGTCCCTCTCGGGGCCCATCACCACTAGGCGGGAAGCTCCTTCTCACTCGGGAGCAGTGGCTTGCCAGCCAAGGTGGCCGGAGGAAGGGGGAGCCTTCTTCCGCGACAGGCGGCCGCAAGCGTGGCAAGGCACGCAGAGACGCCCAGGCCGGGGCGCGAGGACGTGCCGAGGGTGATGCCCGCGGAGGCGCCTAGGGCGGCGCCGCCGGCAGGCACAAGCCGGCACGAGATGACACCTGCCGCAACTGCGGCTAGCTTGGCCATTGGGCCAAGGACTGTCGACAGTCACGACGCGGCCAGGCCCACGTCGCACAGGCGGAGGAGGAGGAGCCGGCTCTGTTCATGGCACATGCCAGCATCGAGCTACCTCCAGCGGCACCGGCCGCAGCGGCTCTCCTCCACCTTGACGAGCCAAAAGCACACGCCCTCCTCGGCGACAGCTCCGGCAACGACAAGACTGACGGGTGGTGCCTCGACACCGGCGCCACCCATCACATGACCGGACAACGGGAGTTCTTCACCGAGCTTGACTCTAGCGTCCGAGGCTCCGTCAAGTTTGGGGATGCCTCCGACGTGGAGATCAAGGGCGTCGGCTCCATCATCTTCACCGCCGTGTCTGGTGAGCACAGGCTGCTCACCGGAGTCTACTACATCCCCGCGTTGAGGAACTTCATCATCAGCTTGGGACAGCTGGATGAGAACGGTTCGCGCGTGGTGGTTGAGGATGGAGTCATGAGGATTTGGGATCGCCATCGTCGCCTTCTTGCCAAGGTATCCAGAAGCGCAAATCGACTCTACGTCCTTAACGTGCAGGTGGCACAACCCCTCTGTCTCGCTGCGATGAGTTCTTCGTCGGCTCCACCACAGCCGGCAACGCCACGCACTCCAACATCGACAGGCACCTCTCCGGGCATGTCTACTCCAGCTCGTGTCGAGCACAGCCCGGTTGAGCTCGCTACTCCGCACTCTCACGACGAGGAGCGCATCGACGCGTACCACGACGGCGAGCCATTGTGGTACCGTACGATGGAGAACCTTCTCGGCGACCAGCCGGTGCCGGGATCGGTGCCTCACGACCTGGAGGCGCAGTTGCACCTTGCGTGTGACGACGGCGAGCCTTGGTCGTATGCAGAGGCTGAGAGACACGCGGCATGGCGCGCCGCGATGCAGTTGGAGATGGATGCGGTTGAGAAGAACCGCACCTGGGAGCTTGCTGACCTTCCTCGTGGTCACCGCGCGATCACCCTTAAGTGGGTGTACAAGCTGAAGAGGGATGAAGCCGGCGCCATCGTCAAGCACAAGGCTCGCTTGGTGGCACGAGGTTTCGTGCAGCAAGGAGGGGGTCGACTTCGACGACGCCTTTGCTCCCGTGGCACGGATGGAGTCCGTGCGACTCCTCCTTGCGCTAGCTGCCCTGGAGGGCTGGCGTGTTCATCACATGGACGTCAAGTCGGCGTTCCTTAACGGCGACTTGAAGGAGGAGGTCTACGTGCACCAGCCGCCGGGATTTGCGATCCCCGGCAAGGAGGGCAAGGTACTCCGCCTGCGCAAGGCCCTCTATGACTTGCGGCAGGCACCGAGGGCGTGGAATGCCAAGTTGGATTCCACGCTAAAGGGGATGAGCTTCGAGCAAAGCCCGCACGAGGCGGCCATCTACCGACGGGGCAATGGAGGAAATGCCTTGCTGGTGGGTGTCTACATCGATGACTTGGTGATCACCGGCACCAAGGATGCGGAGGTGGCGGCATTCAAGGAAGAGATGAAGGCCACCTTCCAGATGAGTGACCTGGGGCCTCTCTCCTTCGACCTGGGAATCGAGGTGCACCAGGATGACTCTGGGATCACGCTTCGACAGACCGCCTACGCCAAGCGCGTCGTTGAGCTAGCTGGGCTCACCGACTGCAACCCAGCTCTCACTCCGATGGAGGAGAGGCTGAAGCTGAGCCGCGACAGCACGACGGAGGAGGTGGACGCTACGCAGTACCGGCGTCTTGTGGGGAGCCTTCGCTACATCGCCCACACACGGACGGACTTGGCATTCTCCGTCGGCTACGTTAGTCGGTTCATGCAGCGACCGACGACGGAGCACCAGCAGGCTATGAAGAGGATCATCCGCTACGTTGTCGGGACTCTCGACCACGGCCTCTACTACCCGAGGTGCCCTGGGGCGGCACACTTCGTCGGGTACAGCGACAGCGACCACGCCGGCGACATCGACACCAGCAAGAGCACGAGCGGGATCCTCTTCTTCCTCGGCAAGTGCCTCGTTAGCTGGCAGTCGGTCAAGCAGCAGGTGGTGGCCCTGTCCAGCTGCGAGGCCTGAGTACATAGCGGCCTCTACCGCTTCGACTCAGGCGCTCTGGCTCGCTCGACTGCTTGGTGATCTCCTCGGCAGAGACACTAGAGCGGTAGAGCTCAGGGTGGACAGCAAGTCCGCTCTAGGCCCTGGCAAAGAACCCCGTGTTCCACGAACACAGCAAGCACATCCGGGTGAGGTACCACTTCATCCGAGGCTATTTGGAGGAAGGGAGCATCAAGGCGAGCTACATCAACACCAAGGACCAGCTTGCGGACCTGCTCACCAAGCCCCTTGGGAGGATCAAGTTCCTTGAGCTCTGCTCCAGGACCGGGATGGTTCAACTCTCCCACAAGACGACGCACAAGACTTACGGGGAGAATGATGGATAAGTATCATGTGTGGCTGGTCTTTGTGGGGCTGTGCTGCTCACATGGTCCTTGTGGCTGTTTTTCTGTTTTTAGGACAGCATCTTAGACTAGAGGACAACATCTTAGAGGACAGCATCTTAGACTAGAGGACAGCATATTAGCATCTTAGACTAGCATTTTGGCATATGCTTGGCTGGCTAGCAGCTTATAAATATGTAACCCCAACCCCTCAGGTTGGTATGGCATTTGTGTGAGTTTGTGTGAGAAATAGACAAGAAAATTGCCCCAACTCCTACTGTCATCCTCTCTCGATGGGAGTAAGAATTCTCCTACTACCAAGAGTGAGAATTCAGCGACTAACAACCCTTTCATGCTGGCCTATCGTTAAATGGTTTGAGCTTATTCAAACCAGAGTAGAGTTAGTCGTCTTAGCCTGATATTTTTTTCTTAAAGTTCGTGCTATTCTGTGATAGTCTGCTAAGTATACTTGTTAGAATGGAAGGGTGAATACTTATTTTTCAATCATGTTACTATATTTTTTCCCTGTCACCTATTTCTTTGTGCATCTTGTTGTATGGTTCTTCACTGCAAACCTCTTATTTAGTTTTTTCCCTTAGCTTGAGGCGCCTTTTTCTTGTATTATATCTTCATTTTACATACTTGTTTCATGATTACTCGGTGCTGCCTTGTGTATTTTTTCCTGCTGACTGCTATTATGTCGGGTGAGCATTAGGTAATGGCTTGACTGGATCGCCTTGTTATGGAATTGGACAGCGCACTCCCTATATGTTAGGGCCTGGATTCCTTTTAAATATTTATTTTCTATTATTATCTGCCTATTGTTACGAAATTACTCTCTATTGTTGAGGAGTTAATAGAGGGTAGGCAAGGATTATGAGGCAACCTTGCCACACCACCGCCCCCACTGCACCACCCTTACCAGAGTGAGACACCACTATGGACCTTGGTCCTTGGCTGGTTGTCTCTTACTCCATATATGCTATGTGTTCCAACCTAGCCCATAACAGCTGTTTTCACATGTTCCTCAGCTTTCCGTTCCAAATTCATTTTCTTTGTGAACTTGTGCTTTCCTGGTAACCTGCTAAAGAAGGATCCATGATTTCAGGATGTAGCATCAAGAGCCATGTCATTTTCTGGGAATGGATGGGCAGTTTGTATCCTCACAGCCAATGGCGCTGTATCTAACGTGACCCTGCGTCAAGGAGAGTCTTCTGGTGGAACAGTAACTTATGAGGTTTGTAGATTCTTCCAACTTTGAATTATTTTGCTCAGTTTAAATATCCTTTTTTTCTGGTATATCTATAGAACTATATCCCAGCTAAACCTCAGAGTCACCAAGTTCCTAAGTCGATTGGGTTGAGGAACACAGTACGGTACTTGAGACAGGTTTTTAGTTTTTACATGGTGGACATGAGAATGTTCCCACATTCCTGGGATAGGAACAACATTCCTAGTACAAGGAATGTGGCACCGTTCCATGTTCCCTGTGACACTGGCTACACCACCAGGATATACTTAAATAGAATGGAAAATACAATGCATAAAACATAAGAGAAGGATGGACCTTTTTTTCTGGCAATACATCTCTATAAGGGCCTATTGTTTAGCGGTTCTGGAAGTAATTAACTTATGTGCTCGCACTAAATTTTGAATGACAGTTTCTTGCATCCAATATGCAGGGCCGTTTTGAAATTCTCTCTTTGGCTGGGTCGTATCTTCTGTCAGAAAATGCTGGCATGAGCAGTCGAACAGGTGGACTTAGTGTTGCTCTTGCTGGTCCTGATGGGCGTGTTTTAGGTGGTGCTGTAGCAGGTCCTCTAACCGCAGCTTCGCCAGTTCAGGTTCCCCTGTTATTCTGAATTCACTATCTCAATTAAGATTTTTACATTTGATACCTTGGTCTCTTTGTTTCGCGAATCATGTGCTTTACTTCCCACTATGCAATACTATCATTGCAAGTGATTTTTCCAAGTGATTGATGATATATATATACATACTGTCATCTAACACAAAACATGATAAAATGATCAGTTATATTTTTTTTGGGCAATCGGCTTTAGCTTAGTGTTTTTGCACTTACTCCTGGAAGATTGACAAATCTCTTAATGGATTGTGTTTTTGTTATTCTGCTGTTCAGGTGGTCATTGGGAGCTTTCTGGCTGATACAAAAATGGAGCTTGACCCTGGATCAGCACCCGAAAAACATGTTTTCGGAAGGTTTCCAACTGCCAGCAGTCCATCTAGGGGTACTGAATCCTCGGGTGGGCATGCAAGCCCACCAAACACCACAGGCTCCTTCAGCACCAGCACACATCCACCAGGCTTCCCAAGCTTTCCCCCCTGGAAATGAGCTTAATTACCAGCTATGGTGGAGTAGGGACGTGGGGTTGAGGAGGGAGGGATGGGGATTAGAAGACTTCATTAGGTACTCCTGCTGAAGGAACTGATGATCCTCGAGCGTCAATTTAGTTTCACCAGATCGTTATGAGAGTGGATCCTATTTAGGTACTTCTAACTGGTTACAGTGAAGTTCTGGTTTGCTGCTTGCCTTGATATGTTGCATCATTGAGGCACTCCAAACTCCAAAGTGGTGGTAGCATACAGTAAATTAGATGATTTTTTTTCCCTATCAAATGTCATTCTCCTGCTCTTATTTCGGTTTTTAGTGCTGTGTGGCCGTGTTGATAGAAGAAGTGTTTTGAAGTCTTCAGGCAGCACTGTTCTATTCTGTTGCGCCCCATTAATCGCCGCCCCCCCCCCCCCCCCCCCCCCCCCCCCCCCCCCCCCCCCCTCTTTTATTTTGGTATATCGACTATCCAGTTTGTGAATCCATCCCCTTTGTGCTTATATAGGCAGCCAATGATATAGAACTTGCGAGGCTGAGCAGGAAATGGTCCTTAAAATTTGGAGAATTTTTTTTAGGGAAATTTGGAGATTATTATGAACTGTGTTATTTATTTGTCGAAGATTTAGGTGGGAGGATCTGTTGAATTTGTTACTGGAGGATTTGTCTAGAAGGTTTATCATGGTCAATGACTGCCTAGAACTAGAAGTGGTGCTAGATGTGTCTAAACATGACTAGTGTGTAGTACGATCATCTAGATGTGTGTCATGGCGATTAGTGACTCTGTCTGATATTTGACAAGTATATGATTTGATAAGTGAGGGCATAATAGAAGATCGAAGCTGCATTTCTATCTATAGAGGTATTTTCTCAAACCTCACTTACAAAATTATAATATAAGGCATGGGACGTGCATCTATGAGGCCATTTAGTGGCAAGTCAATGGGTGATTGTCTGTCCAGCGTGCAGGTTAGAGATTTATATTTATATATAGAGCTCTTCTTCTCCGACTATGGCCGATCTAGACGTACGAGTTTGGCTTAGGAATTGGGAGGGCCAAGATTTTTTACCTTCCCATCTATAAGATGTGTTGAGAAAGGTCACTGTCATGGTAGTGAAGGCGGGCGAGATAAGCCATAGTATAGTTAGGGATGGCGGTTGAGCTAATCTAATAGTGGGGGCACCACTAACAGTGGTGGCGTCGCCTAAGCTGGCGAGGTGGCGGAAGCACTACCTGGAATAGATACAAGGAGGCATGATGTATGCTGAGGTAACAAGAGGAATAATGTGTACTGTGATACTATGAGGAAGAAAATATAATTGTATTCATTGAAATCCAATGATCATATAATTGCAAAAAAGGAATCCAATGATCACATTCTACAAATTTGGGATGGCTAGCCTAACCCTTACTTTATCCCACAAAAAAGCTAGGTAATAACAATTAGTAAGCAATACATGAAAGGTGTGAGAACAGGCAGAAATTAAAACTCGAATTTCATACCTTGCTGTCGCCTTGTAGATCCATGCTTAGATCGACTAGGCTTCCTCTACCTTGCGGATCCATGTTTAGATCAGCTAAGCCTCCTTCTCCAGTAACATAAAACTTCATCATTGAGGCTACAATTAAGAGTTTTGGGGTCAGCGGGGCCAGAGAAATATCCATGACTGGCTACTTAGTGATGTGGTAGTAGTCTGACATGGCTAGAGGCACGGGCGGTAGCACTTGGGAATGAAGAAGTTAACACGTGACGGGTCGCACATTTGGGAAAAGCGCGATCCATCATCTTCCTCGCGAAGGCCTCTCCCCGCGCTCATCCTTGCCTCGACCCATCCTCGTCAACACCATCGGATGTCGTGTCGCCCGCCTCTTGCCCCACCCTGCCCTCCTCGTCCTCGCTGTGATGTCCCCTTCCTCGCACATTGGCCCGCTGCCCACCGCCCCATGCTAGGGTTTTACTGGAGCTCCGTGACCACGGAGCTCCAGTGAAACCCTAGCGGGCCCGCGGCGGCCTCCTTCTTTCCCCTCCCCCCCCCCCCCCTCCCACCGCCGCCATGGCCATCGCTGCCCCCGCCCACACCTGGCCCTGGTCATCTCCACCGCGGCCAGAACCCTAACGCCACCCTCCCGCCGTCCCCACCGCCTGGGTGGCCTGCCTCCCCTGAGCCCCTTATCTTCTAAGCCCGTCGGAGTTGGGAAGAAGAAGAAGACGAGCGTAGTCTCAGTCTCGGTCTCGGGCGCCGGGGTTAGGGAAGAAGGAGAAGAAGGTCGGGGAGGAGGCGAGCACGAGGAGGAAGACTGGGTCGCGCTGCGACCCATCGCGTATTACCTTTTGCGATTGAAGAAAGGTGGGTGACTCCAACGGCGAGAGATGCAATCCTCAAAGATGAATTATCACGGCGGTTTGTGGAATCTAGAGACAAAATGAACCAAGACTGGGGATGCGAGGTAGAGTACCTCACTGTGATTAGCGACAGAACTTTCAGCGACTAGTAGGAGGAGGAGTGCACCGACACCTAGGGTTTTATTTAGGTAGATAAGACGGCGCCACCGAAAAGGAGTCTAGATGGGTTGGAGGAAAGGAAGGAATACTATGGCTAAGGGTTTTATTTGGACGGAAAAGATCTGAGTCATCTATCTTTGGATCCAACGGCCATAAAATTGGCATTTCTGTCGAGTCGTCATAGGTATAATAGGTAGGTGGGCCTAAGCAACGAACGGACGTTTTGCAGAGGCAGAAGAAGCAGCAGTGAAAGAAAGGTGGGTTCAAGCAGGCGTCTTTCGTTGGGCCTTGGTCTGTGCATCTAGTACGTGTGAGTTTATTTGGGCCTAAGAGGCGGTCTATCTATTGGATGGCTTGCAACAAACGAAAAAGTCTACTTTGTCTCCCTCAACTATCTCAAAAATCATCTTTTCCTCCCTAAACCAGAAAACTGGACATAACTCCCCAATCTTTTCAAACCGGACATATGACCTCACTGGCTGTTTCTCAAGGTGATTTTTCTCTTTCTCTTTTATATTTATTTCAACTGAATCTTTAAAAAATTATAGTAAATTATAAAAAATTATAAAATAGAAAATCTAATTTAGTTCGACTCTACATGAGTAGATCTACACAGTAAACATATGATACAGTATGTGTCGGTGCGAAATGTGGCCAACAAGTAAATATTTATAGTTTTGTCGTGCGTTATGATCGGATGTGTCCAAGCACACGATGACATAAGATTTATTCTATTTCAGGCAACGTGCCCTACATTCAGTTTTAGTCAGTCGGTGACTTTATTTCTGAGCCCCGGTGCTCGAAGTTTGCTGTGGGGTTACAAACAAGTAAGGAATGAGAAGGGGGGTGTTAGAGGACTGGTCGAACTCTGATCCAAGTGGAAGAGAGTGACGGATGCTCGAACGTGCGCTATTTATTGGAGCGTATGCTCTGTGTGTCCGAACTTATCAGCTGTTGAGAGCATATAGACTATGTAGCTGTTGAGCTCTAGAGCCGTCGAGCTGTTGAGCTATTTTTTAGCCGTCCTCCTTTTAGGAGAGAGCGTGTCTCCTTTTATAGATGAAAGGGATGACCTCACAAGTCAAAGACGGAAAGAGAGAGAACGTATATGTGTGCTACCTAGTCTTGTTGCCCACGTCGTCGGGTACGGCACGCCATCGCCCACCTTACTGTTCATAACCTGCTGTATCTGACAGGCTGCACAGTGTTCGCCCACATTGTTGTTCATGACCTGGTAGGACTGCACAGTGTTCGCCAGGGACGGCAAACGACGGAGCCCACAATACTGTTTATGTTCTGACGTGTCTGGAAGGCTGTATAGTGTCTGTCTGACATGGCCTGGCGGTACCGTCCTATAGGTGTGCAGGGCATGGCAGGGTACGGTCCTCGGTATTACGGTTGACTTGAGTGCCTTACCTTATCTGCTCTGCCTGCTCCCTGGGCCCACACCGAGCAGGAGTTCCTGGTCAGTCGTTCCTAGGGGTGAAAATGGTACGTATATTTTCCGACCGTATTCGAGACCGAATTCGTTTAGAGGGGTTCAGATATGTCCATATCCGAGTCCGGGTATTCAACATCCGACACCGTATCCGTATCCGAATACTCAAATCGCATATTTATGATGTCGATATTAAATCATATCCTATCCGACATGGTTGACACTATCCGTATTCGAATCCGAATCCGAACAGAAATATAAAAAAACAAATGTAATATCAGTGATATCCGTCCGTATCCGATCCGTTGGCCCGACCGTGTCAGTCGAGAAAGAGAGGCGAGCAAAGGTCCGACATATCCCCGGCCGAAGGAACAGGGGTCGGAGTCGGACTACGGTCCCACCTCGGCCAGGTCCTTCCGGCCGGGGCTCCGACCAGGTCTCCTGGCCGGAGGTGTCGGTCGGGGACCGGATCGTGGTCTCGGCCTGTCATTGTGTACTTGGGGCGGCCCAGATGTGGGTTGTCGCTGCGCCGTCTGCTGAGCCAAGTATTGCAGGGAAGCGGGTCCATTGAGGACCCCAGGTTTATAAACCCGACAGTATGCTTTAGTACAATTTTTTTGCTCTAACTTTAATCTATGCTTTTCTATGATTAATTCATAGCTGCAGTTCTGTGGTCCTATTGTGATGAAATTTTTATGGTGGACTAATCATTGTATGCTTGATATAAAAATTTCATACTCCTTGGATCATGTATGACTGAGTTATAAACTTATTCAGGTTTATGCTTATTAAATAGTTTTAAAATAGTTAAAAGTGTGTCAAAATAGAAAATATATTCAAGTTTACGCCATGGTGGACTAACCATCGTATGAACCCTTAACATAATCATGTTGTCACAGAAAAAATTACACGGAGAACATACATTTTCTATTTTTACACACTTTTAATTATTTTAAACTATTTAATAAGCATAAACCTAATAAGTCTAGAACTCTGTCATACATGATCTAATGAGCATGAACTCTGTCATACATGATCTAATGAGCATGAAATTTTTAATATATCTCAAGCATACAATGGTTAGTCCAACGTATAAATTTCACCATAATACGATCACAGAAAGTTTAGGTATGAATTAATCACAGAAAAACATAGATCTAAAGCTAGAGCAAAAATAATGTACTAAAGCATAGCACATCATATGTTTACTATGTAGATATACTCATGTAGAGTAAAAAATGGATTTTCCATTTTATGATTTTTCTGTAATTTACTATGATTTTTCAAAGATTTTAACCAAAATAAATATAAAAGAAAAAACACCTAGAGAAACCGCTAGGGAGGTCATATGTCTGGTTTAAAAAGATGGGGGGGGGGGGGGGGGGGGGGGGAGTTATGTCTGGTTTTCTAATTCAGTGTGGAAAAACTGACTTTTGCGATATTTGAGGAAGGCAAAGTAGACTTTTTTCCGCAACAAAATGATAATCGCTTTGGTCTGTGCATCTAGTGCGTGCGTGCGTGTTTGGGCCCAAGAGGCCGGCTTGCAACAAAATGATCATCGCTGATATAGTGATGGAATATCATAGGGTACCCAGCATGTTCACTCCAATCTGTCTTCCTCTACCTCCAGCTGTTTTCTTCCCCATCTCTTTCGAAATAGAGTTATCATCACTTCGGGCCTGTTTGGATGCACCAACTAAACTTTAACTGACTAAATTTAGCTGCTATGGGGTTCGTTTCGTCATAAACAATCGTGAATTATTTACTGCTAGCTGGTTTAGTATAAGAGAAAAATACTATTTCAGCTTATAATCCACGATCATATACAAGCAAAGCAACAGGCCGTAGCATGGTCCCGGAAAAGCATAATGATCCAGTGAACATCCCAATTGCAGCTGCCCAATTGAGGTGGCACCGCTGCAACTCAGTTGGGTTGTTGGATCATAGAACAAGTGAGGTTAGGTAGTAGGCTCACTTTAAAAAGGTAGTCAAGGACTCAGGATTTTAAATGTTACAGGTACAGACTAGAGAGAAATAGTTCTAAAAAAAATCCACCTTGATGTTTACAGGCCAGTGGTAGCTAACCAATTATTATTATTATGGACCATAAGCACAAACGAATATGATTTGGCTACCGATGCGTCAAATGGAACTGGTGCATCGGATTTCGTACAAAATGCAACAGCCTCATAACCACCCTTCCTAACACTTCCAAAAACCACCACATATACGTAGCTTATTTTGCTTGATATCGTTGCTGATGCTAACACAATTATGTTCAGTGCAACACCTAACAAGCTGATCTTGGGGAAAACTAAACCACTACTAGTGCTGCCAGTATTGTGTTATCCAATGTATCTCGTAGTTCAGGCCTCATTGAACTTGAAGACACAATCATAAAGTCTTCCTCGTAAAAATTGGGCGACCTCAGGATGCTTAACCTGAAAATGTAGAATGACAACGGAGTTATGATAATCTGCAACTATTGGGCATACATGTTACATTATTGAAGGGAGGTACAGAACAGCTCACCATTCCAATCTTGATCGAGTCACATTTCATTTGTGCATATAGGTTAGTTTCAATAGCTCTTCCCTATAATACAAGCAGGCAGAAACTGAATGAGACTGTGTCCTTCAATCAGGAAACCTGGCAAATAAGGAAGGACATTAAAAGCTTACCATGCCTTCGAGCACCACCAGGTCAGCATCATTTGCCATAAAGGCAAGCTCTGGTGCCACACTAGATAAATCAATTACCTGAAAATAGGCAGTAATCTAGTTATGCATCCAAGATATGCCATAGAGCAAGGACACCATAGTTGAATGCATATCAAGGTTCGATTACAGGCACAAATCGTTGCCAGAGTTGGCAACAAGGAGGCCAGATGCATCCACACCTGATAGCTTTCCATCTACATCCTTGAGCTAAAACAATTGCACAACAGAAGTAAGATCCTTGTGACAGAGGTTATTTACAATTCTTTTCCTTCTTACCTTGTCTATAAGATCGTTGCCAGAGTTGGCAACAAGGAGGCCGGATGCATCCACACCTGATAGCTTTCCATCTGCATCCTTGAGCTAAAACAATTCCACACCTGAAGGGCAGGCTTGGTGCAGTGGTGAGAGCTGTCTCAATGAGTCACCAGGTCGCGGGTTCGAAGCAGCCTCTCCGCAGATTTTGCGGGGGGAAGGTTTGCCTCGGCTTTTCCCTTCCCCAGACCCCACTCATGTGGGAGCCTCTAGCACTGGGTCTGCCCTTGTCTATAATCTCAACCAGCTCTGGATACGTGGCATCATTGATTGAAGGCATATCATTAGCAGCAAGTATCATCTGCACTAACCAATGTTAGCAACTTATTGATGATACTAGTCGAAGACGGTTGTAACTTGTAAATGCATATTAAACTGGGAAAGAAGATTAGTTGAACTAGTTTAATATTTAAATAACTGCTTTAAATACAGCAGCATCGAAGTAGGATGTACTCCATACTCTCAGTTCCGAGACCCAGGTTGGAGCCCTGCATCCTCTTAATTAAAAAAAAACAGGGGTGCGGTCTGCTCCTTCCCGTCTAGTTTTTTTTTTAGGATGTACTCCATAGTATTTGTCAGAACCGTATGAAATTGTGTTACTAGAATTGTAGTGGTTGTTTGGATCTCAAGATTTGTTTGAACTTTCTGATGATACTAATTGTATTATCTTTTTAGGAAAACTGGTTTTAAGTGGTTATTAAGAATAGGTTTATATATTGCAGTCTGTATAAAATTTGCGTTATTATACAATTATAGTGGTTGTTTGGATCTCAAGAATTATGAACAAGTTTTCAGAACACTTTAACGTAATTCATTTTGGAAAATTGGTTTTGTGTTGTTCACTTGTTATTAAGAATATGTTTATAGATTGCTTTGCTTTGATGGAAAATCTGAAAAATATGTCTCCAATTGCCAGCAGCACAAACAATCCTTCTCTGTTTTTTCACCCTCACAGATTGATTTCTCAGGAGGAATTCTAAATTTCTAATAGGATAATCTTTGATCGATCATTAGTTCTAACCAGTCTCCTTGCAGAATCATTATGCAAGGGCAAAGTTCCGCTAGGCGCTCGCCTAGGCGCGCCTAGGCGCGATTAAGCGCTAATCGACGGCCCTCCGCGTAGACTAGGGTGTAGTCGCAGTCCTAGGCGGGAGCAGCGACTAGGCGGCGCAAATCGGCGCCTCGGCGGCGATTCCGCGGCGCGCAGGCGCGCAAGGCGGCGCGTAGGCGGACAACCCGCTCACGGGCGAAATTTTTGGCCGCCGCGGAAACGCGCGCGCGCTTATGGCGTCTGGCGCGGGAAAGGATGCGCGCGGGAAGGAGAAGAGGGAAAAGGTCCGCTCCTGCTCGATTCTTGCCTTCCAGGTCGCAGATAGCCGCTCGGCCACTCCCGCTCGTCCTCTCCTCCTGCGACGGCGCGCCGGAGGGAAGCTCCACCCGCCGGCCCCGCCGGTCGCCCTGCTCCCCGCGACCCCGCTGCCCCTTCTTTCTGTAAATTTTGTTTGTATATTCTGTAGCACATATAAGCTTTATTATTGGTAACATTTTGTACATAATATAGGAAACAACAAATCAGCATATAAAAAATCATACTTACTCCACATATGGTCCAACCTCATCGCAGTTATTAAGCACATACCAAGCTAGCGCATTGATTGTGGCTTTATTAGCGATGTCCTTTACCCAAGTACTGCCAATGGGCTTGACACCATGCATGAAAACAGAGGTGTCACTACCAGCTGACCCATCATCTGACATATTGTCGTCCCAGTTATATCTTGTTTGAACATCATCCATGAACCTCTCCCAAAATGCCAACGTCTCACTTTCTAAGTAAACCTCCGCAATTGATCCTTCAGGCCTGGACTTGTTCCTTAAGAAATTCCTCAACGTGCCCAGTCGTCGTTCTATTGGGTACATCCATCCTTACTGTATGGGCCCTCTAAGAAGTGCCTCATCAGGTAGATGGACAGCCAAGTTGATGAGAACATCACTCCTTAGGATGTACCCGCTGATCCTCCAACCATTATGCAAGGTCCAATGACCCGAGCTCGAATGTGTCAACTCAACTTAGAGGTGAGCTCGTTCTTAAGCGATCCTTTTCATACTTTCGAGAATAGACTACTACCTAATGATGTTATCTTGCTTAGGAACATAGGAGAGGGTCATGACGAGGACATCACTCCATCAAGCACGTGTCATTATTGATGGAGGTAGCTGCAATAATTTGGTAAGTTCTGATTTGGTCAAGAAGCTTGGCTTGACCACACACCCGCACCCACGTCCATACCATATTCAGTGGCTAAATGATTCTGGAAAAGCAAAGGTAACACAAACTTGCAGAGTTTCATTTTTCATTGGTTCTTATGTTGATTCTGTTGATTGTGATGTGGTACCTATGCAAGCATGTTCACTCTTATTGGGTCATCCTTGGGAACATGACAATGATGCTACACAACATGGTAGAAGTAATAAATACACTTTTGTGCATAAAGGAAAGAAAATTTCTTTGGTACCTTTGACCCCTGCTCAAATTGTACAAGCTGATAGAGAACGTGCTGCTAGTTTGAATGATGTTCAATCTAAAAATTAGCAAGTTGCTAATTCTATTCTCCCACCTAAAAAGGATAAGTCTACATCTATTTCTAAGGCTGAGGGAATTAAATTGAAGGGTGGTGTTATGCTTGCAACAAAATGTGACTTTGCTGAAATTTCTGATGATGATATTTGTTATGCTTTGGTATGCAAAGAAGCTATGTTTTCACTTGATGATATTGTTAGTTTGGTGCCTCCTGCTGTCACTAACCTTTTGTAGGAGTATGAGGAAATTTTTCCAGCTGAGATACCCCCAGGGGCTGCCACCTATGAGAGGGATAGAGCATCAAATCGATTTGATTCCGGGAGCAACCTTGCCCAACCGTGCTGCCTATCGAACCAATCCTGAGGAGACTAAGGAAATTCAACAGCAAGTCCAAGACCTTCTAGACCATGGGTATGTACGTGAAAGCCTTAGTCCTTGTGCCGTTCCTGTACTTTTGGTTCCTAAGAAAGATGTAACTTGGCGTATGTGTGTTGATTGTAGAGCCATCAATAATATTACTATTTGGTATCGTCATCCTATTCCTAGGCTAGACGACATGCTTGATGAGTTGTGTGGCTCTATAATTTTCACCAAGATTGACTTGCGAAGTGGCTACCGCCAAATTAGAATGAAACTTGGAGATGAATGGAAAACCGCGTTTAAAACCAAATTCGGTTTGTATGAGTGGTCAGTAATGCCTTTTGGTTTGACAAATGCACCTAGCACTTTCATGCGCTTAATGAATGAGGTTTTAAGAGCTTTTATTGGTTGTTTTGTGGTAGTTTACTTTGATGATATATTGATTTACAGCAAGTCTTTTGTTGAACATATGGATCACTTACGTACTATTTTTAATGCTTTACGTGATGCACGATTATTTGGTAACCTTGAGAAGTGCATCTTTTGTATAGATCAAGTTTCTTTTCTTGGCTATGTTGTAACTCCATAGGGAATTGAGGTGGATGAGATGAAAATTGAAGCCATAAAGAGCTGGTCGGTTCCCCAAACCAGTCACACAGATGAGAAGTTTTCTTGGTCTTGTAGGATTCTACCGCCGCTTCATCAAAGATTTTAGCACCATTGCTACCCAATTGCATGAGTTGATGAAGAAAGGGGTGGTGTTTCATTGGGGAAAGGCACATGAGGAGTCCTTTGACACTTTGAAGGACAAGCTCGCACACGCACCATTGTTGCAACTTCCAAACTTTGGTAAGACTTTTGAGCTAGAATGTGATGCTAGTGGAGTTGGCATTGGGGGTGTTTTGATGAAAGATGGTAAATCCATTGCTTACTTTAGTGAAAAATTGCATGGCCCTATTCTAAATTATTCCACGTATGATAAGAAATTGTATGCACTTATCCGTTCTTTAGAGACGTGGAATCATTATTTGTGGCCTAAAAAATTTGTTATTCATTCTGATCATGAATCGCTTAAGTATCTTCGCTCTCAACATAATCTGAATCGTAGGCATGCTAAATGGGTTGAATTTATTGAATCTTTTCCTTATATTATCAAACACAAGAAAGGGAAGGATAATGTGATTGCTGATGCTTTGTCTAGACGATATACATTGCTGTCCCAACTTGATTGTTGGATTTTTGGGCTTGAATCAGTAAAAGAGCAATATGCACTTGATCCTGATTTTAAGGACGTGTTGCTGAATTGTAGATAGGGACGTACATGGAATAAGTTTATGATCAATGATGGGTTTTTGTTTAGAGCTAACCGCCTATGCATTCTAGTTGGCTCTGTTCATCTTTTGTTGTTGCAGGAGGCACATGGAGGTGGATTGATGGGATATTTTGGTGCCAAGAAGATGGAGGAGGTGCTATCCACACATTTCTTTTGGCCAAGGATGAGGCGAGATGTAGAACGATACGTGGCTCGGTGCACCACATGTCAAAAAGCTAAGTCACGGTTGAACCCACATGGTTTGTATATGCCTCTTCATGTTCCTTCTACTCCTTGGGTTGATATATCTATGGATTTTGTGTTGGGTTTGCTAAGGACTAAGAGGGGGAGGGATAGTATTTTTGTGGTGGTTGATCATTTTTCTAAGATGGCACATTTTATTTCTTGTCATAAGAGCGATGATGTTGTTCATGTTAATAACCTTTTCTTTCAAGAAATCATTCGCTTGCATGGTATGCCTTCTACTATTATTTCAGATCGCGATGCAAAATTCTTGAGTCAGTTTTTGGCGCACTTTATGGAATAAATTGGGGACTAAGCTGCTATTTTCTACAACATGTCATTCCCAAACTTATGGGCAAACTGAGGTAGTGAATCAAACATTGTCCACCATGTTGAGAGCAATTTTGAAGCGTAATTTGAAGATGTGGGAAGAGTGTTTGCCACATGTGGAGTTTGCATATAACAAGGTGGAACATTCCACCACCAATGTAAGTCCTTTTCAGGTAGTGTATGGTTTTAACCCCCGTGCTCCTATTGATCTTTTGCCTTTACCTACCACTGAGAGAACACATAGTGATGCTAGAGAGTGTGCTGATTTCATTCATAAGTTGCACGAAACAACTAAAGCAAATATTAAAAGAATGAATGAAAAGAATAGAATTGCTGGTAGTAAAGGTAGAAAAGAAATTAAACTTGAACCGGGTGATTTGGTTTGGTTACATTTGAGAAAAGATAGATTTCCTGAGTGGCGTAAGTCTAAATTAATGCCAAGAGCAGCTAGTCCTTATAAGATAATTGAGAAAATAAATGATAATGCCTACCAACTTGAGTTGCCACCCGAGTTCAGGGTTAGTCCCATGTTTAACATTGCAGATTTGAAACCTTATTTGGGAGAAGAAGATGAGCTTGAGTCTAGGATGACTCAGTTTCAAGAGGGGGAGGATGATGAGGACATCACTCCTTCGGATGTACCCGCTGATCCTCCAACCGTTATGCAAGGTCCAATGACCCGAGCTCGAATGCTGTCAACTCAATTTAGAGGTGAGCTCGTTCTTAAGCGATCCTTTTCATACTTTTGAGAATAGACTACTACCTAATGATGTTATCTTGCTTAGGAACATAGGAGAGGGTCATGACGAGGACGTCACTCCATCACATACAAGCCAAGGAGAGGAGGAGGTCTAGCATGGCCATCCAATTCATCTTTCTCATGGTGGAGGCCCAGTCCAACTGAAGTTGGAGCCCATCTCGGGTTCCTAGGACCTAGTCTATCATAAAACTGGTCACACATGCGCGTCTGGGCTCTGTTTTCGACGATCCACATATGGATGGGAAAGCTAATTAGATAATGAAGCCAATGCAAGTGGTCTCACATCAAAAGCCCTTCGGAATCAATAGGAATCATCGAAACAAGTCAGCGTCCACAATCTGCCAAGGTGCTGCGACACCGTCTTTTGGTCTGTTGGATCGTGTATCATGTTTGGGCCCATTAGGGGCACGTCCAGGGGCGTGACGCCCTAAGACTCTATATTATACCAATGTCACTCTCATTAGGGTTTTGAGTTTTGCTTAGATTAATCTATCAAGAACAGTTTCGCCGTTCATCGGTTTGTGAGACCCCAACATCATGAGATTAATCATTCATCTGCAATTTGGTTGTTTTCTTTCTTATTCTTACTTGTGTTCTTCGTTGCGTAGGCAGGGGTTAGCCTTCTTGGTGAGGTCAACCAGATCTGTGTCTTGGTTGATAACTAGAGGAGTTGTGGTGCTAAGATTGCAGGGTTCGATCTTTCGATCTGAAGCTGGATCGGTGTGTCATTCTCCACCACAACAATAGTTACCTCTACCTGATGGAAGATCGAGATCCTCGTCCCCATTACAAGTGCACCATAAGATGAGTGGGATGTCCCATTTTAGCTTTGTCACGACTTGTTTCCTTAGAGTTCTACTGCACAGTTGCCTAAAGAAGTTCCCAAGTTCTGAAACAGCTTCATATACATCTTTGGGAACAAAACCCCTTCAGCTTGCAGGTATGATGCTCTAGGAGAAGGACATGGCAAGTACATGTTTTTAGCTTGCCAACTACCTCGGTACCATCTGCACTTATGGATTTTGCTAGGTTGGCTGCATAACCATCTTGAAAACTTGACACCCTTAAGGAACTTGCAAAATTCTGCTCTGTGTTTTTCCTTCATGACATAGCGAGCTTCAAGGAATTTAAGCGCAGTGCCCTATTGCACGCCGTGATATTCAGGCCTTATGTTCATATCATGCAAATCTAGCCTAGCATTCGTTGTGTCCATTGTCCTGCCCTCCACTTTTAGCAACGTCCAAAGAATGTTAGTCACATATGTTCTTCTCAATGTGCATGACATCAAGATTGTGTGGCAGCAATAGGTCCTTCCAATATGGCAGCCCCCACCAAGCAGATTTTCAATTATAAATTACTGGCTCTCCATGCTTTTGTTTCTTACTTCCACCATGCTTACCTAGGTAGACAGTCTTTCACCTTCTCGAGTTCCTCAAGGACCTCCTCTAAGGTGAACTTTTTCAACGCATCTCTGTCCTCAGTTTCTCCATCAAAATCCAAGCTCTTCCTCCAAGGTTGATTCCTAGGAAGGAAACGACGGTGTCCTAGGTAGCCTATCTTCTTTCTTTGCTTCCTTGACAATGGATTTTTGTCACAATAAATACAAGCATAATAACCTTTTGTAGTTCGACATGACAAGATGCTCAATGCTAGAAAATTGTGTATGCACCAAAGCACAACAGTGCATAGAGTGAAGCCTTCCTTATCATCAGGATATAGTACATGAAAAGTGTTGACACCCTTCCATAGTTTTTGCAATTCATCTATAAGAGGCTCCAAGAATACATCAAAATCCTTTCCTAGAGAGGTTAGGCCCAGGATTAGTAGAGACATAAAGCAATTCGATGGGTTGACACATTCCCATGGTGATAGGTTCAGAGGCGTTACAAGAACAGGCCACATACTATATGTTGAGCTAAAGTTGCCAAATGGATTGAAACCATCTGTGGTGACGGCAAGCCTCAAGTTCCTTAGATCATCTACAAAAATTTTGTGCTTTCTATCAAAGTGCTGCCATGCATGCCTCCCCATCTACTAGATGGCTCATTCCATCGGTATCCTTCTCTCGCTTAGTCTTGTGCCATTCAGCGTCCTTTGTTGTTCATCAAGAAGCAAAGATCCTCTGCAACCTTGGTATTAGTTGAAAATGCCTCAAAGCCTTATGAAGAACCCGCCTGCTACCATCTACATCCTCCCATCTAGACACTTTGCATTTTGGGCACACTTCCAATTTCTCGTGATCACCCCAAAACAACACATAGTTGTTCTTGCAAACATGGATACTTTCATAACCAAGTCCCAATTCTCAAATATATTTGTGTGCCTCCTCAAATGATTTTGGTACATTGCTCATAGGGAATGCATCTGTCAACAACACCAATAGTGCATCAAAATAGTTGTTGCTAACTCGATAGTGGGACTTGATATAGAGCAACCTGACAATGAAGGATAACCTTGAGAAGGTAGATCCATAAGAAACTGATTGCTTCAAATCATCCAACACTCTTTTAAATTTTGGGATTCTTCCTAGCCCGCTCTTCAGATGTCAACAGGTTTTTAACTAAATCATCAAAATATGGTAATATGTTATTCGTCGTCGTCCTCCTGCTCCTCCTCTACAATCCAACCATCTTGATGAGATCCATTCACATCTGATGGCTCTATAATGTCAATACCTCCTCCCTCTTCCCCATGATGAATCCATGTGGTGTATGGGGGTGACATTGTGTACATAAGTAAGTGGTCCTTCACCTCCTGCCAAGTTTTATCCACCTAGTTAAGACATTATGTACATAGGTAAGGGATCTTTTGCTCTAGGTATATTTGTTTAACCCACTCGATGAACTCTTCAACTCCATTCATCAACATCAGCGAGAATGGTCTCCCATTAGGAATCTAGGATCTATCCATCTGTTGCAGTAAAAGTATGCAAAGTCCATTAGAGTTTAGACCATTGGATGGACAATGGCAAAACTAGCATTAGAACAATGCATATAGTGTTCGAGAGCACTAATCTATGCATTTGTTTATATCATACTATGGAACAGTCTGGTTTTCTATTTTTGTGACAAAAGCATTGATTTCAATTAAAATTCATACAGAATAGCCTTTCTTTATGTGTACTTTAGTTTATCATGTACAGAAAATGCAGTCCTATAATCATAGAAGAAGGTACTCATACCTTTGTTCTATGAACTAGCACTGGCTCGGCTACAAGCTGCCTCTGTCGTGGCACACACCTGATCACACGGATGCTAATGCTGCCACGCTCCACCGAGAGAGCCCCACCACGCCACCAAAAGGACGCCTGAGCCACCATAGCAGACCAGGGATCCTCCGCCTCCACCGTTGCCGCCACAAGTCTAGCGGGCACAGATTTGTTTCCATTTGTTGGGGATATCCAATTTAGGTCAAGCTATAGGGCATCCACACTAGCTAATAGGATACTATAGCGACTCTAAAGAGATATCAGCACAACCAGGCATCTAGCGTAAATGATAGACATTCCATTCCTTGGTCTACACCCTGGGTTTGACTCCTAGCACAGGTATCAAACCTTTTTTTGAGAAAATCAAACCCTGATGGCCAATAGGTCAGATGGAGATGGAGAAAGGTCCCACAGGTACACATGACATGTGTAACAACCCAAAAATCCATACACTAAAAATACCAACTACAAAATTTTTCTTAAAACTCCCATGTGTTGATGAGTGTCATGTATAGAAACCCAACCTAAGAGATGCATTAGGTCTAACCCCAACCTAAGTCATCACACAAGCATGGCATGCCATTGTTAATCATGTTTATTTAAATACTAACAAATGAAACATAGCATATATTGTTAACTCACATGGTGATTTGGATTTTTATTTGCTTTATGTAATGCCTAGAAACTCCTTTAAAGAAACACACCATAAAGTAATTATTATTCAAACCAAAGGATAAATGTTTAAAAGGAAAACTATTTCCATTTGTGTATAACAAAACTACACCTATTTTTGTTATACAAAATAGCTAAATAAATTCCTAATATATATATAAATGATATGGGCATCATATCTAAAAGGTACACCAATTTGGAATTCAAATTTCAAACCAAATTTGAATTCAAAACAAAGAAGAAGAAAAAGAAAACAGAAAAAGGGAAAAAGAAGAAGAAGAAGAAGCCTCTCTGGCCCGCCAGCGCGCAACAGCCTAGCAAGCAGCCCCACCTGCTGAGGGCAGCAGCATGCCGGCCCAACTCGCGCGGTAGCCCAGCAAGCAGCCAAGCGCGTGTCGCCCACGCCCACGTGCCTCCCTGTTTTCCCTTGCTGCCGCTACCACACGGGCCCCGCACAGTCAGCCACCCCCAGTCCACAGTGTTGTCTTCCTCCCCCACGCCGCTCACGCCTCCGACCAAGCCCCGACAGCCCTGGCAGGAGCGGGCCAGGGGGTCATGCCCAGGGCATGGCCCTGTCTCCTTGGCGCCGCGCCCACGCAACCACGCGTGGGCCGTTGGATGCAAGCACGCACCTCCGATCGCCCTTGATCCCCATCCGCCGTTCACCGGGCTCCGCCGTTCCCCGATCGGCTATAAAGCCCCGGCCCCTGGTGCCCTGAGCTCTCTCAATGCCCCGCCGCCACTTTGTTGCCATCCCGTACACACCCGAGCTAGAGAAGGGCAAGGAAGAAGGAAGGGAGAGGGAGGAGGAAGAAGGAGGCGCCATCGGAGCACCTCTGAAGCCGCCGGAGCAGAGCCGACGCCACGATCGCCTACGACAGCGCTGCACGGCTTCTGGAGCTACACGGCCTCGAACCGCCACTGCATCACCACCCTATCTTCCATGGCACCAATGGTGAGCCCCCTCCCGGTCTCTCCCTGCTCGCCGCTGGACCTCACCGTGTCGGCCATGGCGCTCCACACCGGGAGCACATAGGCCAGGGCTGTCTCCGGTCTCTGGGTACACACGCACCCACTGCGCACACCCATGACCACGCTGTGATCGCCCCACCGGAGCCCCGTCGTCACCATGCCGCCATGGCCGCCGTGGAGCCCCTACCGGCCACATGGGAACCTAAAGCCCCGCCTTGAGCCCTGGACGCCCTCGCCGCTGTCCCCACGGATCCGTAGAAGCTCACACGCCCCACCGAAATGCCTCTCCGAGACCGTAGCCACCACACCGATGCCGCCATCGTGCTCGAGCCGCCAATCATCGTGGCCAAGGCCCTAGGAAGCTTTGGCCGCCACTTTGACCCCACCGTCGCAGTCGCCATGGCGTGGGGGAGCTTTTCCCCTCCTTAATTGGACACCAGCGCTGCTAAGGGAGCTCGCCGGTGAACTCACCACCGGCGGAAGCATGGCGGGAGAGGAGGCAGGGGAATTCCCCTCGCCGGCCACACGCGCATGCACCCGGCGCACGTGGACCACAGAGAGAAAGAAGAAGGGTAGACGCGGTTCACTGGAAGGAGAAGCAGTCCACCATAGACCGGCGCATGCGTCCACCGTGGACCGCAAGCCATAGACCACAGCCCAGTGGAGGCCCAAGGTTGTGACGTGGTTGCGTCATAGCATGCCACGTGCCCGTGTCAGCCCGGCCCAGACCGGCCTAACCCGAACCCACCAGAGCCCGTTTGAGACCCTAGTCCGAGTTGACCATTGACCAGTCAACGTTGATCCGTTGACCTGGCCCCACATGTTAGTGGCACAGACACTCTGGACCCACATGTCAGATGATGACAGTCATGCTGACGTCACGTGGGACCCACACGTTAGAAGCCAACACAGCCAGGGTGACGTCATGCTGACGTCACGATCACATCAGCTGTTGACATCAGCAGCCCTGGACCCACACATCAGTGACCCTGACCATTAACCGTTGACTCATCCGTTGACTAACATTGACTTTGACTGGACCCACATGTCAGTGACCCAAGAGTCCCTGGACCCACCTGTCGGAACTGATGACGTTGCTGACGTCATGCTGATGTCATGCTGACGTTAGCTGGACCCCACCTGTCAGCTCGGAACCGAGATGATGATGTCATGCTGACGTCAGCATGCCACGTGGACCAGTCATAGCGTGACACGTGTCAGCCCAGGAATAATTCGGCCTTTTCCATTTTCAAAAATGAATTAAACTTCAGGAAATTCATAACTAATTCATACGACCTCAGAAAAATACGAAACCTAGGACCAAAATTCATCTAAAATCGAGCTTTACGCAATGAACCCATGTTTGAGTGTATTTGGATCTTTTGAATTTTCATTGCCTCTTTATGCTATTCTATAGACGTCGCTAACGCGACTATAATGCGAACGTTGTAGATTCGGAGGAGAACCTGACGGACGAGGACCATGAGTACCATGAGGAGAACGAAGTCGACTACACTGAAGGTGCCACATCCCACCCAATCTTGTAGCACCTATTATGCATGGCTAATATAGGACTGCTATTGCTTTACTTTACTGCTACAGTCATACTATGATAGGACTTGTATGGTAGTATGCTTACTTGAAGGCCTTTACCTTGACGCAATCTTACCCCTGCATACCCTGCTGTTAGGCTAGACACACGCTTACTACTATATATTTCATTACTTATACATCTACTATGCTTGTACTACATGCGTGGTGGAAACTGGTGATATCTAGACTATGGGAAGAGTGCTGCGTGTGTGACTTGGGTGTGTGGAGGGTGAGGGTTGTGTCGACCAAGTTGGAGTATATGATGAGCTTGGGGCAAGTCTTACCATGTGGTGCTACCTGGGCACCCCTGGAAATGGATACCTATGGTGGGTAAAGGGTATATGAGGTGGTCCCGGGTGCAAACCTATGATGGGAGGAGCCCAGGGTGGAGGTGCTATGGTGGCACGGTAAATGGACACCCTGATGAAGACATTCTAGCTTGGTCATCCCTAAGGACTTACTAGTACTCAGATTCACCGGGAAGCCTTACATACCACTCGCCCTATATGGTGTGGGACGGCCGGACTACTTGGTAGGATATTGCCACTACTGCTAGGTTGATAGCGGATAGTGTAAGGAGGTACGGGGCACGGAGGATTTCCCCCACACCCTTCCAAGACTTCATGGAGACCTTGTGGACCCGGCTCATAACTCATAGTTTCAGCCACCCTAGACTAGACTTGGGGTGTACTAGGGCTGAATGGTAGAGTGGCATTATCCTAGGCTAGCAAGCGGCCGAAATCAACCTAGTTGATGATGGTCAGTGAGGAAGGCGGATCTTGTGGTTATGTAAAACCTCTGCAGAGTGTATGGTTGATCGATCAATACATGTGCTGACTTGTCGGCTATGGACCTTTCCTGGGTTTCGCTTAAACTAGATAGTGAGATGAGTCCTTCTCTCCTTCCCCTCGTGAGAGAGTGTCGGACGTAGCCAGGGGCTACGGGCCTTGAGACAGTGCCAAGAGGGAGTTGGCCTATCGACTGAGCGATGGTATGGTGATGGTGTGGAGATGGTGGTGTATCGATCCCAGGATCGAAACCTGGCTCCAGAAAGGGAATGGGGTAGAATGTGTGTGGGAATGGTGTTAAAACCTGACTATACTATTATATACTTGATATGCTAAATACATAAGAAACCCCAGCCATATAGGTTCCTCTTGATTATATCCAACTTGCATTCAATTTCCACAAAGCAATGCTCATAGGGTGGGAGTGGCCAGTACAAATGATACTGATAAATTTTGGCACACAGGTTCTGCTGAGGAGTATGGCTCCAGGGAGTTTGACAGTTGAGGGGTTCGTGCCTATGCTCGAGTTTGACGATCTTATCTTCAAGCTGTTCTGAATGAATGCTACTTTTGATTCCGCCAATGCGGTGATGTAATAATTTATGTAATTCTGCACTATTTGTACTCTGAATTTATCGTTGTATGGATGTGATATTCGACTGGAATTTGGGTAATATGATCTACAACGGTCGTATTACACTTCGACTCTATGGATTTCCCTTCACGGAAATCAGGTCGCTTCAACATGTAAGCCATCGGGTCCCATAGGTCGGATGCAGAAGGGTCCCATAGGTACACGTCGGATGGAGAAAGGACCGAGCGGAGTCTTTTATGATGAATTGCAAGCATCATAGATGAGTAACTATAGGTCCCATAGGTACACATCTAATGGAGAATGCTCCCACATATACACGTAGGATGGAGAAAGGACCGAGCGGGAGACTTTATGATGAACTGCAAGCATCACAGATGAGTAACTATAGGTCCCACATGTACAAGTCGGATGGAGAAAGGACCATGTAGAGATTTATGACGAAGTGTCAGTTCGTTACAGATCAAAAACTTCATCACAAATGTGTAATTAGTTCAATGACTGAAGCCCTAGTCATCACAGATGAGCAGGAATAGTCGCGCGAGGTTTTTTTCTGACGAACACCGTGTAGTTCTATGATGTTTTTGCATGATGATGCCTAATTTCATCATAAATAGAGAGGGTTGGAGGATCGTCACCACTGATCTATGATGAAACAGAAATATTCATCATAAAAATAATCTTCTATGATAGTTTCAAAATCATCATTAAGATTTTCATCATAGAAGTGGATATTTCTATTAGTACGGTGATAGTTGGGAGCTATCGGGTTTCTTCAGCTATTTGGTTTATAATTTGGCGGACACTCCAATGGGAAACAGGTGTTCTCGGATTCTCAGTGTTCAATCCTAATAATTCGACGAACGCTTCATCAGCATTCGATAGACTCTCCATCACCTATTCCAAAAGGGTGTTAGTGCCTCTGCTAGGAAAATTACTAAATTGGGATGGTGTATCAGGACACTCCACCGGATTTGGCGACAGAAACTATGTTCTAGGTTTTAGCTGGTTTGATTCCTAGTTTGGAGTGATAAATCTACACAATACTCCTAGGATGACTCTAGTGACATACTAGGCTAGTGTTAGTTGGATTTTGAGCTTTGGGTAACTAGTGCAACTAGTGTTTGGGGCATGATCATATTCATGAAAAACTTAAGATAAAGACTTGAGATTACGCAATGAGTACTTAGCTTTGACATTCAAGAATAAAGAGATGATCATGACCATGAAATGTGGGTTGAGCACATCATGTGTTCCATCCTTGAGGAGATAATGAGCCATTCTTGATATTCTTGCAAAAATCCATAAAATGGCATGAGAAAAACATTGAGAAGGATCCTTAGGGATTAATCATGCTTAGAGTCTTGATCTTAGCTTTGTGATGAGTGAGAGATCACCAAACTTCATGATCCATACATGCATGATAGATTTGAGATTAGGGTTTGTGAGAAATATCCAAATAATTGAGACAAGAGCTCATGAGCTAACCATGACCATGGGTTGAGATGAGGATGACTTGAGCCTGATGAGATGATGACCTTGATTTGGTTGCTTCCATTCCATCTTCCACTTCCACCTCCAAATCTCCATTTTCTCTCTCTAGTTCTTCCTTGTTCTTGCTGAGAGAGGGAGGAAGATGAGAAATGAAAAAAGTGAGATGAGCTTGGGGTTGCTTTAGCTGAGATGTACTTCTCCATTTTTGTGCATATGATAGTTGGGGTCCAAAGGTAAGTGGAGGACAACTCATTGTCCACTCACTAGTTGCTAGTTCAGTCAACTGGCGGATAGTCCAGTAACTCTCAAATTTTGGTAAATCGATCCAAGCACTTGGGGTTTGGCATTCGGGCCAATAATCATATTCCAAATCATGACAACCTAACCACTAACATTTAGAGTTAATTAGGTGATGCATCTTTTGTAGCTTTGGTTGACTCATGTTGACTTGTATTGACTTGGGATTTTCTGAGATGTGAATCACTCCAATGGGCAAAAGAGCAATGTATTCTTCAGTTCCAATTGTCAGGGATCTTTGCAAGAGCTCGATAAGGTGCTTCACTGATGGTCAAAAATGAGAGCCTATATTGTAACTGAACACGGGTTGTTACACAGGACGCTCAAATAAATCCACACACACTCATCCATATGAATACACACATAAATGCCATGTTCTTATAAGCACATCAAAAAAATTCGAACCAACAGATCTTGGGATTAAGGAAGTCACCACATATATCTCATTGTTGACGAGCACAACGCCAATAGCTAAAAAATAGCACCAGTAAATCTTGGACGAGTCTAGAAAAATGTGACCATATCAAGTCGAGATTTTGAGTCTAGATGCACACGTTACACCATAAGGAATCTAATCAATTGAGATAAGCTTGGTTCAAACCTATTTGATGCATGCAGCATGCTACTGTTTTATGGATTTTGAATTACTAATTCTATCTAGAAAAGCTTTAAAAACCTTGGCATTTTAGGAATTTTCATGCCAGATTAAGAGATAGTGATTTAATCCAATTTTCAAGGGTTGCATAGGCTAGGGATTAGACTGAGAGATGGGTTCATTTAATATACATGGCCTCATGGAGTGTTAGAATAACATGACTACTATAGTCAACTTTTTTAGAGACGGTGAGATTCAATATCTAGGGGTATGTCACAACCGCTTCTACCCAAGGGTCTCTAGAAATAAAGTGTTTCTAGACTCTAGAGGCGGGTCTGCAATCACACCTAGAAATCGATTTAGGGGTGGTCGAAAATCAATGGCTATTTGAAATCGAATTTTCAAGGGGAACTGAAAACACCAACCGCACCTAGTAATGATTGTTTAGAAATTGAAAATCATCCTCTAACAATTAGCAAACAAAAATTTAATACTTGGACATGCTTACTAGCCAGTGTGTGTGGTTACTAGGATTTGAATATCTGGCCTCTGGCCTCATGTTATGCTATCCTTTGTATTAACTTTTACGAATCTTATATTGAGTATTTAGGAATCTTAATAATTTTAAATGAAAAATAGAATACAAAGTTTTAGATCTGATCGAGTAATACAACTTTTGGTATGGGACTTGTCTACATTTGAGGTAGTTTTAAATCAAAATTTTGAATTTAAAATTACAGAACTTAAAGCGTATATTTGGGATTCTAAATGATTTCAAATGAAAATTTCATTGACTACAAACTTTTAGATCTCATCAAATTTTACAAATTTGCTACAAAGTTTATCTTCATCTGCCTTCATTTGAAAAGTCGTGATTTTTTATGTTGCACCTATTTTCGTAGGCTCGTCACATTATTAGCCTTACCTAAAAATCATTTTTATTCACGATTGGTGTTTTCCATTGTCTATAGGAACACCTAGAAATCAATTTAGAGGCGGTTCATCTTTAGATATGTTTTTAGAATAGGCTTTTGTTGACACCAGAGGTGGCACACACAGAAAAGACTACAAGCGCACTATTGTCAGAGTAGCTTTTCACCAAGGAGTAATCTTGGGTATCGAATCCATAGGGAACAAGGAGTGATCGAATTCTAGAACTAATTGATTTCTATGAATGTTGGGGAGGAAAGGAGTGGAATACTATAGATGATTCTACTACTATTACTTGAACAAGGAATGATAGATAACAGCTGTTTACTTTGGGGCATAGCCCGCCTACCAACCTAGGAGGGTTAACTAAATAAGGTCTACCACGAGCCCTACGATTTAATAACTTAGCCTATCATGGTGGAATATAGAGGATGGACAAGGCTGTCACCACTTGCCACCTACCACAATCTATCTAGAGACTTAGCCGCAAACACAGGAAAGGTATAGCCTAAGCACCACGCTTAATCTATGCGCTTACTACTCTAATCTGGATCCTGATGAAACAAGACTAGAGCACTCTAACCAAGCGGTGAAACTCAGTAAACAATAGAAATGTAACAAAACTTAATGCAAGAATGGGAATAGAATTACCATAGAAGAGTCACAAAGCTACAGGAAGAAGAGGTCGCCGACAAGCCTGGCTCCTCCTCTAGCTTCTCCTCGCCTTCTCTCTCTCTACTCTAGAGACTATCTATCCTAAGCTAAGCTACTCTCTTGAGAGCTCTTTCTTCACTTGTGTGTCTTACAAATGAGCTCACGACCTCTATTCACTACTATAGAAAGGCAATTCATCACCGGGACCTTCACCAATGGTTTGAGATAACCGGCAGTGATACATATCACCGCCGGTCCATACCCATGGGACCCCCTTCTGGCCAAATAACCGGCGGTGATCATGGGTTTCACCATCGGCCCGATGTATGATCCGGTGATGAATAGAATCTTGCCCTTCGCCGCCGTGTCATCCGCCGAACCGGCGGTAGAAGGGTTTTCACCACTGGCTACTCGTACTATGCCCAACGCCCGACGAAACCAGTAGAGATAATAGTTTTTTTACCACCAGTGCCAAGATGGACGTGTGCGCTACAGTAAGATCTGGCGGTGATTAGGTTATCACCATCGGATTACCATATGAACCGACGGTGAAGTAACCATTGTTTGAATGGACGTGTTGGTTATCCAAAGTCTGGACTAAAGCCCTAATAAGGTTGGCTGGCCACCACCACCTCCCACATAGCTGGCCCATTGTTCCACTCTTGCTATTTGTGTGCACGCCTCGCATCGCGCCGCCGCTAGATCCAAGAGAAGCAAATCCTGGCCACTGAGTGAACCAACCTTGGATCAATGCTTCACACACTCTAGGCCACCCTCCCATGGATCAGTGACGTGGCAGGGCACCGGGTGGGGCTGGGCGGTGCCATGTTGGCACCAGGCGATGCCTCCCTGTGGGCCATGCCTCTCCTGGCCACATGGATGGCTTCTTGAAGGCTTGGTTTTGCTCCTTTTTGCCTATTTTGTCCCTGCAAGCATAATTTTCCAAATACATGTGGAACCAAGTAAAATCTAAACATAAAGTGTCATTTCATGCTTGATTTTATACATTTCATGGCTATTTATTGATGGCAAAGGAGGGTGTTAAGAGCCATCCACAAGCTCCCTCACACTAAACCCTTGCTCGTCCCGAGTAAAGAGTGTGAAATAAGAGGTAATTGACATATGCTTCTCCTCAAAATCTAAACAAGTATAAAAATTATTCTATATCTCATATTCATACATGTGATCTTTCTGGTGGCTAAGATCAAACATTGGGTGGTTGATAAGTGGAATAGCTGTGATCCAAAATAGTCACACTTTCCCATCTCAAATTTCCTTAGACTTTTTAATCAAATTTGTCAAAGAAAACATGATTCATGTGTATCCTCATGTAAGCTCTCTTTGTCACTCAAGAAGTGTTTAGTGGTAGTCCTCTCATGAGCATAAATACCTTACCCTTCATTATCCTAAAGCTTATGTGGGGCTTATAGGTAGGGATCAAAACTAGGCATATTTGTCCTACTTATTGTTGCTAAGCCAAACAATGGGTCCTGGGGGGTCATGTCCTGCAATCTAAACCAAGATATGTGGGTGGATAGTATGGTGGATAATGTCATTTCTCCTTGTTTCTTCTTCTCTTTTCCCTTCAGGGATCATGGCTATCTCTTCTCTCTTTTTTTGGAAGAGAGCTAAACTCATGAGCATTTGTGCTCAAGCTTTCTTTTCTTTTTCTCTCTTCTTTTTTTAGATAGCCATGTCCTCTGTGGAAAAAGAAGGTATGTATATATTTTTTTCAAAGGGAGAAATAAGTCTTTATGGTGGCATGAATGAGCGTACTTCCAGTGTAGAAGTAGCTTAGAGAGGTGGTATATGTGGGCTTGGTTATAAAAGCATGCAATAACTCTCTAACTAGATTTCAAAGTTTGACAAGGCTCAAAGTAAGATCAAATAGCACTTGTGCTAGTTTTATAAGCAAATATACTTTGGCTTTAGTAGGCATTTTTCTCACATGAGGAGTCATGATATCATAGCATTTTATTTTTAGTAGATAAATATCCCTAAGGTTATGAGTAAAGAAAAAGCAACTTATTTAATCACTACTATATCTCACAAATTAACTAACTTAGGTAGACCATACTAATCAAAACTAGATCACAAGTTCTAAGCATGAGAATACAATAGAATTTATACAAGTCAAATTTTTAAGGATCAACATAGTCTTATGTGTTTAGCCATTTAGTTGTTATTTTCATGTGTGTAGAGATAAAAATAATTAATTTTAGCAAGAAAATCATGTACTAGAAAGAAATAGAGGTGCATACCTACGTGGGTGATCAAGGTGGGCCTGAGAGCCAACCTTTGCCACGCCAAGCGGCGGCAATGGGGCACCGGGCGTTGGGCCCAAGGCGCCGAGCAGTGGGCCCAAGTGGCCCCACTGCATCTGGCTTTTGCTCAGGGTGTTTTGTAGCGTGTACATGACTCAGTGATGGCACTTTCATGATTGTGGGAAGCCGTCAGAATCCAAAGGGAGGCTTCCCCCCCCCCACACACACACACTATCTTCTTCGATAATCTGTTTCTTTTATTCAAAATAACAAAGTCCTACTAGTGGGAAAACACCAGAGGACAAAACACATTTAAACTAACTTTAACTTTATTTATTAGGCGCTTGATTACATAATGAAAATTTAAACTAAAGAAAACAAATCTAACACAAACAAATCAAACCTAACACAACCTATAGCAAACTAAGGAAAAACAAATATAAACTAAAGAGCACCTAATCTAAAAACCTAAGTGGCCACAGGGTCTAGGGGAGTGGCGCCTCATAGAGGTGCTCATTCCCCGTGGCCTTGAATAGGTGCTTGAGCTTCGAGGTGAGCCCCTTGCGGAGTACGTCCATCTTGTCCTCAATGTCAAAGCACTAGAGCTCTTGCTCCGCCACCCTTTTCCCTAGGGTCAGGTTCTCCTCCTTGAGGGTGCACAGCTGAACCTAAAGCCCCTCAAGGGTGAGCTCCTCCTTCTTGTCATCGATGTGCTCCATCTGCCCTAGGAGATCTGCGAATAGGCATAGGGGTCAAACGAAGGTGCACGGAGCGGGCCGACAGCAACCCTTTTGTTGTCTTGGCATTGCTAGAGTCGAGGTGGTGGAGCACCTTCTCATATCGCCCCGAAGGGAGCTAGCACCCAGGTGAGCTCGTACTTCACCCACTTAGGATTGGGGGTGGTGCTACAAGTGCTCTCACTGTTGGTGAGAGGAAGGCTGTCCTCTAACTTGTCCGGAGATTACCAGGGCATGATGCTTATTGGCAGGCATGGGCATAGGAAGATCTGGCGTGGGGTAGAGGCGCACCGTGATCGGCTTCTTCGAGGTAATGTCCCTAGTGGTTGGACGAGAGGGCTGGTCATTGCGGAGCTTCTTACCAAAGAAGTCCTACTGGCAAGGGACGCTACCTCAGCTGGAGGAGAGTTGAAGGGGCTGCTTCACTAGGACCGAGCGGTGGCCAATGGCACCGGGTGGCGCCATGGTGGCTCCCCTTGGGCTCCTAGTAGGCGGAGTCCCCAGCAGGGCTCTTCGACGGTGTGGCGTAGGCTAGCGGCGGCACCTCCAGGACCCTCTCTCGATCAATTTTGTCGATCAGAGCGTGAGCAGCTTGGCGAGCAGTGTGGCTATTCCTAGGAGAGTTACTACCCATGGTGGGAAAACTAGCGAGTCTATGCCTTGGAAATGGAAGAATGGAAGGAATGCTTGTGGAGATGGAAGAACTGGTCGGTGGTATTTATAGGTAGGTGGATGAGATGAGACCTCCCATGATTATCCCATGCTTTGGATCACAAAAATCACTTAGAATCTCAGATAAACACGTGGGGATAACGAATGATATGCCTAGGATAATCATCTCTTCGCATGTTGGATAACAAACAACGCACCTGGACACCGGGCGGCGCTAGTAGGGCAGCCAGGCGGTAGCCCAAGGGCACCGGGCGACGTGGCCTAAGTGGCCCTTCCCTGCCCCTTGCCTTAGTCATGTCAATTGGGGTCCAATGTCCCTACTATACCTTTTCCTCGCATTAGAATGGGTCTTATAGCCCTTTTTATACAAATAGACTACCAAGCCCATTCCAGAATGGAAAAACATGCATGAGTGCTAGAAGGTTATAAACTCTATTATATCTAGCTCCTTTAATTCTTGCATGTTGGGTTCATAGTAAAGTTTTAAGCATTGACCATTCACTTTAAAGATGTTACCTTCATCACTTTCCAACGTGATGGCTCCATGGGGTGAAGTGGCAACTAGCTTAAATGGCCCATCCCACTTACTTTCTTAACTTTTCGTGTCCTGAAAAGTCAAATCCTAGAGTTAAAGAGTAATACCTTATCTCTAGGGTTGAATTTCTTTTTCTTAATTCTCTTATCATGACATCGTTTAATTCTCTCTTTATAGAGTTTGGCACTATAATAGGCTTTTTCTCTCCACTCCTCTAGTTCAGGAGATTTTCATTTTTCTGATTTTGCCCTGCTAAATGTAGGTCCATATTCCATTTCTTAATGGCCCAGTGAGCTTTGAATTCTAGTTCTACAGGGAGATGGCAGGTCTTCCCGTACACTAGTTGACATGGAGACATACCAATGGGTGTTTTATAGGTAGTTCTATAAGTCCAAAGTGCTTCTGATAATTTATTTTTCCACCCTGTCCCCATTTCCTCTATAGTTTTCTGTAGGATATTCTTAATTTGCTTATTAGAGGTTTCTGCTTGTCCACTAGTTTGAGGATGGTATGGTGTGGCTATGCTATGTTGGATTCCTTGGTCAGTCAAATATCGTATGAAGTTTTTATCAATAAAATGAGGTCCTCCATCACTAATGACCATCCTAGGGACACCAAAACGGGGGAAGATAGTTTCTTGAAACATGTTTTTAGCTTGCTTAGCATCAGCTGCTTGGCATGGTATAGCTTCTACCCATTTTGAGACATAGTCAACAGCCACAAAGATGTATTCAGAGTCATAAGACTTTGGGAAGGGTCCCATAAAGTCTATTCCCCAAACATCAAATAACTCTACTTGTAGGTTATTAGTGAGTGGCATAGCATCTCGGGTGTTTATATTTCCATGTTTTTGGCATCTAGTACACCTTCTAATAAAATTTTTTGTGTCTTCATACATGGAGGGCCAAAATAAACCACTTTGCCAAATTTTTGCATGTGTTCTAAAGGCTCCATAATGGCCTCCATATTCAGTAGAGTCACATATTTCTATGATTTTAGTGGCTTCTTCTAAAGGGACACACTTTCTAAGGAGTCCATCTGAACAGACCCTATAGAGGTAAGGATCGTCCCACAAGTGGGTTCTACTTTGGTACAGCAATTTCTTCCTATTTTCGCCCGGCGGGACATAACCGGTTACTATAAAATTAACAATGTTTGCATACCAAGGATTTGTGTGTGTGACTTTTAGAAGGGTATCATCACAGCAAGAAATCATTTATGGGAAGGTTGTCATTATCATGAAATTACAGGCATGAGAGGTGATCTGCTACAGAATTTTCTACTCCCTTTTTATCTTTTATTTCTAAATCGAATTCTTGGAGTAACAAAATCCAGTGGATCAGATGGGGTTTAGCATCTTTATTAGCAAGGAGGTATTTTAAAGCGGCATGGTCCATATAAACAATTACCTTAGCCCCTACTAAGTAAGATCTAAATTTATCTATGGCAAAGACTACAGTCAAAAGCTCCTTTTTAGTGGTTGCATAATTAAGTTGTGGTCCTGTTAGAGTTTTACTAGCATAGGAAATTGCATAATGCTTCTTTTCGTTGGTTTGACCAAGAACAGCACCGATTGCATCACACATTATTTCAAAAGGTAGGCTCCAGTCAGGGGGTTGTATGACTAGGGCTAAAACTAAAGCCTTTTTCAATATATGAAAGGAATTCAAACATTCATCATCAAAGTTAAAAGGAGTATCTTTTGCTAGCAAAGTAGTTAAAGGTCTAGCAATTTGAGAGAAGTCTTTTATGAACCTTCTATAGAAACCAGCATGGCCTAAGAAGCTTCTAATTCCCTTAATATTAGTGGGGGGTGGAAGTTGCTCGATCACATCGATTTTTGCTTTATCCACTTCTATCCCACATTTTGACACTCTATGGCCTAGAACTATCCATTCTCTAACCATGAAGTGGCACTTTTCCCAGTTTAGGACTAAGTGCTTCTCCTCACATCATCGAATGTCTTGCCATAGACCGAGAAATCATCGATAAAGACTTCCATGATTGTTGATGGTAGTTAATGTCAATTATAAATCATCAACATAACCTACATATATGCATAATTCCATCACCAACCATAGTTATAGGGTTTGATTCTACCAAGTTCCACGAGTTTTGGTGCTATCACTTGTCTCGCAGGATATTTAATTTTTCATAGGACAAAATTATCTCAAATGATGAATTGGAGTGCACCATTGCGAAGAGCTCATCGAGCTGATCGAAACAGATATATTATTTGCTATATTTGGAGCTCGGAATGAAAAGATATAAATTTCGCAAATAAAAGAAAAAACTCCACATTATGAGCTACGGGATTAATTGGGCCCAATTCAGGAATTTGGCCCATAAAGGCCTATGTGCATTTTAATGAGATATAGTAGAAAATTTAGTACCAATGAGGCTATTCAGAGGGGGAGGGTGCCTAGCGCCCCTCATAAATAGCAGCCCTACCCCCCTTCCCTCAGCATATCCAGAAACCCTAATTAATATCCTCATCTCAGGATCAGGGCATCAAGAGAAGATTAGTCCTCTATTAGGATCTAGTCTTGTAAATAAAAATATTGAGTTAGAGAGTAAGGGAAGAGTTTGGAGGAAGTACCGGCATGTCGGTGCTACCTCTACTGGCTTGTACTTTAATGGATCTAGGCTTCTCTAAGTCTACATCTGAGATACTTCTGGTAATTGATTTCTATTTAAACTAAGTATTGTGCTCTTTTGTTCATGGGTTCACTAGTTCTTTTGAGTACTCTATTTCTTGCTAGCTGGATTAGAGTAGTAATCATTAGCATAAGCGTGGTGCTTGGGCTATCGGCTACCTATGTTTACTCCCTATTTCTTGGTTGTGTGGTAGCAGCGAGAGGTGACAGCCCTGTCTATCCTTTGTAGTCCACACCGAATTGAGCAGGTTCTTAAATTAGTAGGACCATAGTCGCGTCAGTAGAGTTATCTATTAGCGGTGCTTTACCATCTAAGCGGCTGTCCCAAAGTGAACATTAGAATCATAAGCCTTGCTTTGCATAAGGTCATAACCATAGGAACCCTCTCTACGCATACCTTAAACCATGATTGCTATCCCTGGACAAACTAGTTGTTAGACAACACACACACGTTTCCCCGTGGATACGGTACTCGATAATACTCTAGGTGAAAACTACTTCAATACCCGTGCACTTGCGAATTTTGTCTCTATGTGCCTCCACAGGTGTCAACAAGTTTTCTAGTGCAGTTGTCGGGGAAACGGATGCTGTGATTTCATTGAACTAGGTTTGTCCTTGTATCTTTTATTTTATTTATCTTTAAGCATGGATAACATCATGCCTATCAATCAATTCGCTGCTCCCACGGGCGCACAACTAGTGCCACCAGAATCTTCGAAACCTATCCTTACATCTAGCTATGAGTTGTGTCCATCTTTAATAAATTTGGTCTAGGAACAATCGTCCTCAGGAGAAGGTGATGAAAACCCATATACCCACCTATGAGAGTTTGAGCAAACTTGTGCATGCTTGCATATCACAGGCATGTCACATGAAACATTAAAGTGGAAGCTATTTCCGTTCTCTTTGATGGGAAGAGCTAAACACTGGTATACCCAAACCATATGGAGTGTACAAGGAGATTGGGAAGCTCTATGCTCTAGCTTTTGTTTATCCTTCTTTCCCATCTCTAGAGTGGTTAGCCTTCGAATAGAGGTTCTATCTTTTCAATAGAAAGAAAAAGAATCTCTTGGTGTGGCATGGGCGCGTTTTAATGACCTAGTCAATTCTGGCCCTGACCTTGCCATTCAAGACCCTATGCTTTTACAACAATTTTATATGGGTCTTAGTGAGGAGACCGCATAGCTTTTTGATACAACTTCTAGAGGCGCCTTCTTACACTGCTCTGCTAGTGAAGGAAGAAACATCCTTAGAAAATCCTAGATAACACCCCCTACACTAGCGTGCGTGATGATGGCCCAGAAGACATAGTTGAGAAAACTCCTAAGATAGAACCTGTGATAGTTGAACTTGAGCCTTTAGCTACTCCACTTGAAGCCTCAACTGTCCTCCAAGTTCTCGAACCACCAAAGGAGGAAGAAATTCCGCCTTTGGAAAATATGTTTGAATTCAAGGATGAGCTTTTCTCCAATTTTGGAAACACCTCGAATTATTATGCAATAAGGAAATCTTTGGCACCATCAACACCCAACCAACATCTTCCTGACCCAACCAAAGAGAAGTTCCTTAAAAATACTATGAAGGAGTTGACAATGATCATAAGCAATGAGTGGTTGAGAGAATCCAAGCTTTCTCCAGAAGTCATTCATTTAGATTCTCCTTCTACCTCCATTCATTGCCGATTCATAAAACCTCCTTCAATGCTTTTTATAATCTGGTTGTAGGAGTAAATATTATATGTCTAAATCTTTTGCACATACCCTTCCTAGAAATATGCACTTAACTCCAACAACCAAACTCTTAAAAAGTCTCTCAGGGCAAATCCTTCCTAGTGAAGGAATTTTTTACCTCATCCCTATCAAAGTAGATGAAAGCAAGGTGTATCTTAGTTTTTATGTCTTTGATATCTGGGAGTTCAATCTTTCGATAGGGCATCCAATAGAGAGACTTCTATATGAAGGAAGAAAGGGGAGTATAAATGTAAGACTCGGGAAAATCTTAAACCTTTCTATTCGCATCACTCGCTCGTTACATGTTAAGACAGAGTTGAGTCCCGAGCAAGATCCAATGGAGGAGATTATGGCAGCATCTCTCCTGGAAGCCTCCAACAAAGATCTCAAAGAAGATGCCTAGGATTTCATCCAAGACGAAGAAGAACCGAAAGATCCTGTATGACAGTAAAGTTCTAGATATTAATCTTTTGAAAAACCCAAAAAAAATGCTACATGATGAGTTCCTGTATGACAAAGCTTCAATTCCCACTAGGGCCATATATGTTATTTAGGATAGGAAAACTTCCACAAATATGCTGCTTGTTTTTGCATTGAGTTTTGTCAAGCTTTGTTGACCCTTAAGAGAGGTTTTTCATGCTCTTAAAATCAAGATCACGTACACTCCACCCACATATGCACTACTCTTACACTAGGGGTAGGTGCAAAAACATGCCTTCATCTAGATTCACCCAAAAATGTTTTACTCCTACACTAGGAGTGAACACAAAAACATCCTTGATAGGTTTTCCTTCCACCAAATAAATGTTCCACGTTCTTGTTGCTATCTCACAAAAGTTTTGTTGCGGAAAAGAGGCATGAGCTATGCAAAAGTTATTCAAAAAAAGAGAAAAAATGATGATGAGAAAAAAATGGACACAAAAGTGTCTAAGATATTTAAAACAATGGGTACTTAAATGCATGCCTAAAAAAGAAAGAAAAAAAAGAGATGAATAAGATAGCCTCTGCTCTCTAGCAAATGTTTCCAAGTTTCAAAAGAGAGATATGTTTTCAAGGATCAAAGTAGAATTAGGTTAGCCACCACATATATCCACACACATGCACATCTTGATTTGATTGTATGACTCAACTCCCTTTAGATTCCGTTGTTTGACTTTACAATATATGTATTGCAAGTATACCCTAGCTTTCTCCCTACCTATGAACTCCACATAAGCCTTAGTGGTAGGAAGAGAAAAAGGCATAACATCTTTATTGCCTTGGTGAGGATTCACAAATACCACATATATTGAGAGATTTGAGAGTGTCATACAATGGAATCTCTGAGTTTTACTTTGAAAACTTATAAAAAAACTCTGGAACAATGGTGGAACAAAGAACTTGAGACATAGTGCTTGGCTTGATTGTTCTGCTATTCAATTACTCAAGATCCAAGTGAAGGCTAAGAAGCCCCATGGTTGAAGGTAATATGGGTAAGTTTGAAAGTTAGATTAGTTTATTCTAATCTGGAGAAGAATTTTTTATTGAACACATGTGTACTTTTGAGGCGTGAAAACATTGTAGCAACTCATGATCCATTGCTGAGTTTAGCTTTGCTCAGGGACTGGCAAAGGTTAAGCTTGGGGGAACTTGTTGACCGTTGTTAATGTCAATTATAAATCGTCAACATAACCTGCATATATGCTTAATTCAATCATCAAACATAGTTATAGGTTTTGATTCTAACAAGTTCCACGAGTTTTGGTGCTATCACTTGTCTCATAGGATATTTAATTTTTCATAGAACAAAACTATCTCAAATGATGAATTGAAGTGCACCAGTTGTGAAGAGCTTGTCGAGCTGATTGAAACGGATATATTATTTGCTATATTTGGAGCTCGGAATGAAAAGATATAAATTTCATAAATAAAAGAAAAAACTCTACATTATGAGCTGCGGGATTAATTGGGCCCAATTCAGAATTTGGCCCATAAAGACCTATGTGCATTTTAATGAGATGGTGAAAAGTTTAGTACCAATGAGGCTATTCAGAGGAGGAGGGTGCCTGGCGCCCCTCATAAATAGCTGCCCCTACCCCCCTCCCTCAGCAAATTCGAAAACTGTAATTCATATCCTCATCTTGGGATCAGGGCATCAAGAGAAGATTAGTCCTCTATAGGATCTAGTCTAGTAAATAAAAATATTGAGTTAGAGAGTGAGGGAAGAGTTTGAAGAAAGTATCGGCCTGTCGGTGCTACCTCTACTGACTTGTACTTTGGTGGATCTAAGCTTCTCCAAGTCTACATCTAAGATACTTCTAGTAATTGATTTCTGTTTAAAGTAAGTATTGTGCTATTTTGTTCACGGGTTCACAGTTCTTTTGAGTACTCTATTTCTTGCTAGCTAGATTAGAGTAGTAATCATTAGCATAAGCGTGGTGCTTGGGCTATCGGCTACCTATGTTTACTCCCTATTTCTTGGTTGTGTGGTAGCAGCGGGAGGTGATAGCCCCATCTATCCTTTGTAGTCCACACCGAATTGAGCAGGTTCTTAAATTAGTAGGACCATAGTCGCATCAGTAGAGTTATCTATTAGCGGTGCTTTACCATCTAAGCGGCGTCCTAAAGTGAACATTAGAATCATAAGCCTTGCTTTGCATAGGGTCATAACCATAGGAACCCTCTCTACTAATACCTTAAACATTGATTGCTATCCCTAGACAAACTAGTTGTTAGACAACACACACGTTTCCCCATGGATACGATACTCGATAATACTCTAGGTGAAAACTACTTTGATACCCGTGCGCTTGCGGATTTTGTCTCTGTGTGCCTCCACAGGTGTCAACAATGATCTTTTCGATCATGTCCAAAAAGATGGACATCATGCATCGTTGGAAAGATGTAGGAACATCACATAGCCCAAAAGACATACATCTATAGGCATAAGTTCCATATGGACACGTAAAAGTGGTTTTACTCTTATTCGTCGAGATGAATGGGTATTTGGTGATAGTCTAAATATCCATCCAAAAAGCAAAAGAAAGAGTGATTGGCTAGTCTTTCTAACATCTCGTCTATGAAAGATAGAGGAAAATGATCTTTCTTCATAGCTTTATTTAGCTTCCCATAATCTATACACATTCTCCAACCTATGATAGTACTGTTGAGGTATGAGTTCATTCTTATCATTTTGAACGACTATCATTCCACCTTTCTTAGGTACTACTTATACAGGGCTTACCCATTCGCTATAAGGAACTGGATAAATAACCCCTGCATGCAAAAGTTTTAACACTTCTTTCTTGACAACTTCATGTGTTGCGTTATTAAGTCGTCTTTGAGGCTCCCTTGATGGGATTGAGTCAGGGTCAATGGGAATACGATACTGTGCAAAGAGTAGGGCTAATCCCTTTTAGATCTTGGAGCGAATAGCCAAAGACAGATCTATGCTTTTCTAACACTGTGATGAGTCTATAGGTCTCGACCTTCGATAGCTTATCAGTAATGATCATAGGAGTTTTGGGGTCATGGTTAAGGAAAGCATATTGAAGTCCTAGAAGGGAGAGGTTTCAACTCAATTAGGGGTCGAGGCGGTCTCTCGGATTCATCTAGACAAAAAGGTTCATCCGTTTCGGCTTCCTCTTGAGTAAAGAATTGAGCGTCCATCCTCAAAATTTGGCTAGGTTGTTTCTTGTGAACCACCCATTATTACCTGTTCTAAAGGATCAGGATTGGGAGGTTGCTCAGCGATAGCATTTATTGCCCTGAGTGATAGTGTCGGGTACCATAAAATGGGGTACCCCGAGCGTATACCGAAAGAATCACTTAAACCCCATCAAAAACAAAGCCAAAAGATAAACCATTGGTTAACCTCTGGCCTTGTCCGAGCCCACCGGCTCTCCGCCTCGCTCGAGGCCTCGCACGGGAGGCCTCGATGGCCTGCCAAAACTCCGCCTCACGCAAGGCCTCGCCCGGGAGGCCTCGACGGGGAACCAATTCTCCGTCTCGCCCGAGGCCCCGCACATAAAGCCTCGAACGAGACGATGATTCTCCGTATCACTCGAGGCCGGCTCGGTAATAACCCGTCGCTTCTGCCTCGACCGGTCTCCCCGATAGAGCGTCACGTCCCATTAATGTGCCAACCACTCCCGTAATATCAGCCGGACGACAGCTCGACACTGCAGAGTGGCCGACGAGACGGGAAGTCGCATCAACGCCATACCGACCGGGACAGGATGGGGCTAGGATTATCGGCCACTGTGCTCTGGAGCTGTGCCCATGATCAGCGCTCGCACTACACTGTGCCACCTAACCCCTGCCCTAGGAACAACGTGGCCTAGGGAGTCAAGTCCAGGTCACCATAGCCTCAGAATCAGTGTACGAGACCAACTGCTCCCTCCAAGCCTCGGCAATCTACTTCAGGGTCTCGGCAACCTCGGGATTCACGTCTACCAAGCCTCCCACGATGGCTTGGCCTCGGCACCAACTGAGCCTCGGCTTCTCACGCAGTCAACACACAATGACCAGCATGTTGACCACCACGCCCCGCTTCAAGATAACACTGGAGCTCCCATGATGCACAGGATCGGATGTGACTGGCGCGTCGCCCTAGTACTTCAAGGACGGGACCACTCCATCGACCATGCCGCCACAGTAACAGGCTACAGGGCTTGGACATGTCGCCTCCATTTGCATGACCGTCGTGTAGCTAGCGCATGTATCACCCTTATCCCCCCTTGAACTATAAAAGGGAGGGACCTAGGGCCGTTTCTAGGGGGATCGGACGTTTACAATTTAGGCCTACACCCACGCGACAAACTCACGCATAAACACGCGGACGAACACACGAGCTTCTCCACCAGCTTGAGATCGACATCTCAAGCAATCCACGCCGCTCCACACAGAGACCTAGGACTAGCTTCCTCTCTCACCCTACTTGTAACCCCCTACTACTGAGTATTTAGGTGCAATGAATACAAGATCGATCTCTTAGACTGGACGTAGGGCACCTATTGCCTGAACCAGTATAAACCTTGTGTCTCTTTGCATCACCACCTGGGATTGGGAACATGCAGTACAAATTTACTAGTTGGTTAAGGGCTCGCCGGTCCAAAACATCGATAGTTGGCGTGCCAGGTAGGGGCCTCTGCGTGTCAGCTTCATCATCCCAACAAGTTCCGGATGGCAGACCCCGTACGACCGCTACGTCTCGGCACAGGTGATCTGGTTTGGGAGCCTAGAGTTCATGTCTCTAGGATCTAAGTATGACATGGTACTCCTCACACCCCGAGCCCCACCGACCGACGACGACATCACACACCAACAGCCTAGGCGCAGGCAGTGCTAGGGCCACCGCCCCCATCACGCCCACCAAGCGCGACGCAGACAGAACCACCCCGACACTGCGCAAACCTAGGGCGACGCGCCACGCCCCGCCGGTATCCCATGCCCAGCTGTTGGCACAAGGTCCCTGGTTGGGGACATGTCTAGCCTGAGCCTGGACAAGGGAAAGACGCCGGTGGTGTACGGCGACGCCCCGTCATCAAGCTCTGTCCCACCACTTCCTGAGGAGTCAACTCCGGCGGAGCGGAGCCTGGTGATGGCACCATCCCCGTACCCCTTCGGGTTGTGAAATGCCACCGCCTCCTATGCTTACGCCTACGCTTCCGCTCACACAGATCCCTCAGGACATCGCCAGCGCTTCGCCCTCGACTTCGACACCACGGCTTCGACCACACCCATGCTGACTCCTCGGAGGAGGACGAGGCATCGGCCAGAGTGGATTTCTCCAGACTCCATGACCCTAAAGCCATGTGTCGCTTCTTGGCCACAAGTGACTACTGCTTCGGCTACTCCGACTCCAACGACGAAGGCACTTACGACCCCACTCACAAGTGTTTCCACATCGGACTCGGGATGTCGAGAGCGGGCGAGGAGGACGAAGGGGCAGGCAACCGTTCCTCACTTCGCTAGGGAGCAGGCGCTGCCACACCTCCATGCGTTGTCCCACCGGCAGCGCAGAACGGGAACCTTGCCCCCGCACAACCTCAATGCCTAGACCTAGAATAGCTCCGTGAGCTTCAGGCCAAGGTCAAACAAGACCGACACCTTCTGCAGCAGCTTCGAGACACTCTCGAGCAGGAGCAGCAAGGTCGCAGCGATGGCGGAGGAGCCCGACGGAGGGCCTGCAATGTCCACCACCGCATCAACAATGATGAAGGAAGTGAGCAACCCACAATCTCCAATCGCGCTAGCCAGAACATCGTGGCTGCGGACATACTGGTCCACATGATGCCCGAGCCCTCTACCACAGAGGGGCGACGGGTCCACGGCGAGCTCCGGGATCTCCTCGAGACCGCCGCGGTGCAGTAGGCCGAGAGTTCCGCCTCTCGACGGCGCAGAGGCACCTCGGACCTTCCCATGGCACCGCCTCGGTAGGATAGGGAGGCCTCGGTTCGTCCCGAGCCTGCTCGGGCGCCGATGATCAACAGGGTCCCCTTACTACATGACCGCCTCAGCAACCGACGCGAGGCATGGGGCGACCACGAGGTGGTCAGCAGGCGACGACGCCACGACAGTGAGGGGCCTGCCCGTGGCTACCATCCGCACCGAGGCGGCCGCTACGACAGTGGGGAGGACCATAGCCCTTCTCCTAAACCGCCTAGCCCCTGAGTCTTTAGTAGGGCCATCCGCGGCCCTCAATTCCCGGCCCGGTTTCGCCAACCGGCCAACCTCATGAAATACAGCGGCGAAACCAACCCTGAGCTTTGGCTGGCCGATTACCGCCTGGCTTGTTAGCTAGGCAGCGCAGACGATGACCTGCTCATCATCCACAACCTCCCCTTGCTCTTGTCAGACTCAGCAGTGAACCTGGCTCGAACACCTTCCTCCCTCACAGATCCACGACTGGCGTGACTTGGTCAGGGTCTTCGTTAGGAATTTCTAGGGCACATACGTGCACCCCTGGAAACTCCTAGGGACCTTAAGAGCTATCGCCAGAAACCGGACGAGTCTCTCCGAGACTTCATCCTGCGCTTCTCCAAACAGTGCGCCAAGTTGCCCAGCGTCGATGACTCAGAAATCGTCCAGGCTTTCCTCTCTAGCACCACCTGCCAAGACTTAGTCCGAGAGTTAGGCCAGAACGTGCCAAGCTCAGCCGCCGCGCTCCTCAACATCACCACCAACTTCGCCTCGGGCGAAGAGGCAGTTGGGGCCATCTTCCCCGACAACGATGCCAAGGGGAAGCTGGAGGGACGAGGCCACCGAGGCCTCGGCTCCCCACCTCCCCAAGAAAAAGAAAAAGGGTTGCCAGGGGAAGCAGGAGATCCTCGAGGCTGATCTAGTCACGGCCGCAGAGCGCAAAATCCCCGAGGCCCTAGGGGCCCTGGGCTCTTTGACGACATGCTGAAGAAGCCCTGCCCTTACCACCAGGGCCCGGTGAGGCACGCCCTCGAGGATTGCACCATGCTCTGCCGTTACTACACCAAGCTCGGGCTCCCCGACGACGATGCCAAGAAGAGGGGCGCCGGCGACCGGGACGACGACAAGGACAACGGGTTCCCCGAGGTGCACAACTGCCTTCATGATCTTTGGCAGACCCTCGGCGTGCCTTACGGCACGCCAGCGAAAGAGGGAACGCCAAGAGGTCTTCTCGGTTAAGGTGGCTACTCCTCGATACCTCGACTGGTCTCGGGAGGCGATCACCTTTGATCGGGATGACCACCCCGACCATGTCCCTGAATCCCAGGTAATACCCACTCGCTGTCGACCCAATCATTGGCAACACCCGACTCACCAAGGTGTTGATGGACAGAGGCAGTGGCCTCAACATCCTCTACGCCAACACCCTGGAGCTCCTGGAGCTCGACCGATCGTGGCTCCAAGGTGACACCGTGCCTTTCCATGGCATCGTGCCAGGGAAACGCATGCAACCCCTCGGGCGCATCAACCTTCCCGTTTGCTTTGGCACCCCCTCCAACTACTGCAAGGAGGTCCTTACCTTCGAGGTGGTTGGATTCAGGGGAACCTACCACACCATCCTGGGGCGGCCATGCTACGCCAAGTTCATGGCGGTCCCCAACTACACCTACCTCAAGCTCAAGATGCCGGGTCCCAATGGCGTCATCATGATTGAATCCATGTACGAGCATGCATACGACTACGACGTCGAGTGCATCGAGTACGCCGAGGCTCTCATGGAGGCCGAGACCCTCATCACCAACCTCGACCGGCTCAGGTGGTGAGGCGCCTGACTCCAAGCGTCGTGCTAGGACGTTCAAGCCTGCAGAGGCCGTCAAACTCATCCCGGTCGACCCCACCTGCCTCGACGACCGGGCGCTAAGGATCAGCGCCACCCTCGACATCAAATAAGAAGTCGTGCTCATCGACTTTCTCTGTGCGAATACCGATATGTTCACATGGAGTCCCTCGGACATGCTGGGCATACCGAGGGAGGTCACCGAGCATGCCTTGGACATCTAGGCCGGCTCCAGGCCGGTGAAGCAGCGCCTGCGCCAATTCGACAAGGAAAAGCGCAGGACCATCAACGAGGAGTTGTAGAAACTTTTGGTGGCCAGATTCATCAAGGAAGTATCCCATCCAGAGTGGTTAGCTAACCCTATGTTAGTCAAGAAGAAAAATGGGAAGTGGAGGATGTGTGTAGACTACACCGGTTTGAATAAAGTCTGTCCAAAAGTCCCTTTTCCATTACCTCGAATCGACCAAATCATTGACTCCACTACGGGATGCGAAATCCTATCTTTCCTTGATGCGTATTCCAGATACCATCAGATCAAGATGAAAGAGTCCGACCAGCTCACGACTTCTTTTATCATGCCGTTCGGCATGTACTGCTACGTGACTATGCCTTTCGGCCTCAGAAACACAGGGGCCACATACCAGCGATGCATGACCCAGGTCTTTGGCGAGCACATCGGGTGAACCATCGAGGCCTATGTGGACGACATCATGGTCAAGTCCAAAAAGGCCGGGGATCTCGTCGATGACCTAGAGATAGCCTTCAAATGCCTTAGAAAGAGGGGCATCAAGCTAAACCCCGAGAAGTGTGTGTTTGGGGTTCCCCGAGGCATGCTCTTGGGATTCATAGTCTCGGAACGCGGCATCGAGGCCAACCCAGAAAAGGTCTCGGCCGTGACCAGCATGGGACCAATCCAAGACCTCAAGGGAGTGTAGAGGGTCATGGGATGCCTTGCGGCCCTGAGCCGCTTCATCTCACGCCTTGGCGAAAAAGGCCTGCCTCTGTACCGCCTCTTGAGAAAATTCGAACGCTTTTCTTGGACCCCCGAGGCCGAAGAAGCCCTCGCCAAGCTCAAGGCACTACTCACCAATCCTCCCATCCTGGTACCACTGGCCAGGGACGAGGCCCTCTTACTCTACGTCGCCGCAACGACCCAAGTGGTCAGCGCGGCCGTGGTAGTGGAGAGGCGGGAAGAAGGGCACGCTCTACCCATCCAACGACCTGTTTACTTCATTAGCGAAGTGCTCTCTGAGACCAAAACATGCTACCCCCACATCCTAGAAGCTGATCTACGCCGTAGTCTTGGCTCGGCGCAAGCTGCGTCACTACTTTGAGTCCCACCCAGTGACCGTGGTGTTGTCTTTCCCCTTGGGAGAGATAATCCATAACTAGGGAGGCCTCGGGTAGGATAGCCAAGTGGGCTGTCGAACTCATGGGGGAAGCCCTGACCTTTGCGCCTCTAAAAGCAATAAAGTCTCAGGTTTTGGCTGATTTTGTGGCTGAGTGGATCGACACCTAGCTGTCACCTACTCAAGTCCAGGCTGGAGTGCTAGACCATGTACTTCGATGGGTCCCTGATGAAGACCAGGGGCAGGCGCGGGTCTGCTCTTCATCTCACCCCTTAGAGTACACATTGTCGCAGAACCGACCAATTTATAAGAGTACAAGTACAATGGCAGCCCGCAAGCGGTCCGCACTGTCATACTTGAACCCATATAAACCCGGTAGTCCGTTGAGTACCACGACGGGTCTCGATAAACGATTTACAACAACCAAGATCATACATGATTCAACATACATGCCACCTATTCCATAAAGTTCATAGATACATTTCATCATCAGAGTACGAATAACAGTTATTACAAACCGAGTTTGATAGATAAAGCGGAAGCAATTAAGTTCGAAAATAAAGTTTCCAACATAGTTTGATACAATGCCAAGTAGGATCACGGTCCACAAAAGCAAAGATAGGGATTAATAAAGAAGCCTGCCCAAGGCATACTCCTCATCCACGGCGGGATAGAAGCAACTCTTGCAATAACCATGATACACAGTGTCATCTGCAACAATGGGAAATAAAACCCTGAGTACGAGAAGGTACTCAGCTAGACTTACCCGTCATAAACTAGAAATAAATCGACTCTAAGGATTATGCAAGGCTGTATAAGTGGAGATAACTTGACAACATTTTGCATAAAAGCAATTGACTTATTGTACAATTACGATTTCTTTATCAAGTTAATTATAACTATCCATTTCTAGGTTAGCAACTATCCTGTGCCAAACATGTGGTATATCAATTTAGAAGCATACAATAGTAACCATAGCAGGTATTGTAATTCCATATTCATCCGAACCATCATGTTCCATAACACAGTTACTACGATGTTGGGACTAGCCAAGTTTCTCACTATCCGGGAGAGACGGCGATTCGAATCGTTTTCAACCAGCTGGGAATTTATTCCTAACACAGACCCAGGCATACTGTGTGAAGGTAGCCTTAGGTCACCTTTGGTACAACTCAGGTCTACATTTCATGGGTCCATACTGCGCCGCACAATCTGGGACACCAGATGCTAGGATGTCCAGGCCTAGCCTACCCTTGGACTCAGTCTGATCGCCCCCCCACAAGGAGCGCACAACAAAATGGGTCACGGCCTGAGTTGAATTACTCGGCTTTGTGGTCGGAACGAGTTATCCGGCTAGCTAAGTGAGAGGCATGCGTTCAATCTTGTTAGAAGCGCCAACAACGGTACGGTCCTTAATCGACATAGACAGGGATAGATCCACACCCAAGACCTCCATGTCTTGTTGCTTCTCTATCGACATCCCGCCCGGTCTCGATTTTCTTTTACCCCATGGTTCTGTTCCACGATAGCAAATATAGCCAACCGTGCTTTGGTATCCACCTATATCTTGCAGGTGACAGGACATCACCCGACTTCTACCGGTCTAAGCATGGCTAAGCATATATTCGATCCTGGACCTATACCGGTTAAAGGTGTAATATCTGGACAAGGAATGTATATGCATCAAGTGGTTCCATTCAACTCTTATAACCTAATGCATCAATCAGAATTACTTAAGTAATCATTTGTAAAATACTAGGAGACTTAGAATGCTCTGGGGCTTGCCTCGCAGAAAGGAAGTGCGGCGGTGGTCAGGACACTCCGGAAGCTCTTCAGGATTCTGTTCCACGCCTTCGGGAGCTACGACTTGAAGGTTCTCCTGCTGGTCCCCTTCCTCTGCTTTGTCGAATTCCAGCAACGTTATTTCTTCCTCCGATCCTAGATGCATGAATATGGCATAAGATATTGCGAATGCATATATGTTAACAAGTGCATCATGTTCTACTAAGTAGGTGCATACCTCTTCTTGATTATGTAACTAATTACTTCGACAATGCATCTACTACTTCACAAACAGCAGCTACTTATTTTACTCATAACTGGAGTTCTAATTATCCAAATGCAGTGATCCTAGACTTTCTGGAAAGCTTATAAAATTACCCACAACTTTGTTATTAACCATTTTTACAGCAAACATCATTTTTAACATGCAACTTATCAAACTCCAGAATCTGTCCGGAAACTATTCTAATTCGCATTACAATGTAACAATACTTCTACTTCATGTAATCATTCATAGTTTGACAATACAAAGTCTACCACCAGTTTAAACACACCAAATACACTCAAGAAAATATAATGGTGAAGCCCAAACTATTTCTTTAAATGCCTTTATCATTTTATTTAGATGCATAGGTTAAATAATAAATATATATCAAATGTGCATAATAAATTCTTAAAAATTTACAGTGCCTTACTAATGCTACCAAAAGACTATTGTACAAGTCTCATGCCATTTTATTCAGTAAAACACTCTATACAAAAAAGACAAAGCATAAAGGCTTAAAATAGCATAAATAGAAAACCCTTGTGAAAAGTGTCAAGCAACAGATTTCCTATTTTTCTTAGCATCCTAATGGTACTAGGATTACCCCCAACAAATTTCATGAATTTTGGATTCATAAATAATTTATAAAAATTCATACAAGGATTAACTATTTATAAAAGAAAAATCTATAACTATAAATCTACACATGTACTGATCCTCAAATTTTTACCAGCGCTCATACATGACAAGAATAGCTTACCACAAAAATTTCATAATTTTTGGAGCACAGGAACTCTAGATATAAAATAAACAAATTTGCATGCATTCAAAAACACATTTCAAATCTCCATTTAAATCTTCCAAATTTTCTACAGTAAGTGTCAAGATCATATTTTTCCTAAATACTACACTTCCTAGGGAACACTAAAAATTTTGGTTCACAAATTTTGGATCTCCAGAGCTCAACTTATCTATTTTCAAAATTGCACACAAAACTAAAAATAAATGAACTGGCTTCTTTACTACTGTCGCTGACAGCCGGGCCCCACGCGCCAGTTAGACCCACGCGTCAGCGACGCGAAAACAGAGCAGCGGCGCTTGCGCAAGCTTGCGCGGCCATGGCTCGTCGACGGTGAGTTCACCGGCGGTGAGGTCTTCACGGCATGACCCCCCACGACCTCCCGCACCTACTGGTACAATAAAAAGGACCGATCATCGAAGCTAGGTACTACGGCGGCGGCTATGGTGGAGCGGAGGTGCGGGTCGATGGCGTTACGCTGGTGGAAGCCACGGCGAAGCAAGCTCAAGCGCTGACGAGCTTCTACGGACTCAGGCGACCCTAGCGCTCAAGATATCACAGCAAATGGTGGACTGTGGCGGCGTGGCCACGACGACAGAGTACAGCGGCGGAGCTCCGGCAAGCTTGTGCGCGGTGTGGGAGCTTACCGAGCTCAATCAGTGGGCACGGGTGAATGTGGTGAGTTGATGGGGTGATGGTGGAGCTACTGTGGTGATGGAGGAGCGACGAGGCCAGCCGGTGACTAGCAACGGCGATAGCGGTGAGCTGCGCTGCTACTGCAGGGCTACGGCGGTGAAGAAGGAGACTGAGGCGAGGTGAATGGCGTGCTCTGGCAGTGTGGGCGAGTGCAGGGGGGGTTAAGGCGCGCACTGGCCTACCCTGGCCACACGCGGCGAGGCTCCGGCGATGCGTGGTGCTTGCTGGCCAACACATGGCGGCTCGGCTCTGAGCCGGTCTGCCACTGAAGCCAGAGTTCAGTTGATTCAGAACCCGTGATGGACGCCTGACAGTGAGTTTTCATGTTGATTTATCTCCCGATACAAAGCCGTTCAGTGAATGATTCCAAAACAAAAGTTGTAGTCCTAAGTACCATCTACAATTCTTGTTTAATGAACTCGTGCTAATTCGCAACCAAAATGAAGTTATATCATCCCCAATGTCAGCCTATCAGTCGGTCAGGGAACATGACTTAGAAAACTTTTTATAAGTGTTGAATTGTTTGTTTTGCTGACTCTTGTGATCCAATTTCAAACATGTTAGGAGCTGAATCATTCAATGACCCAAAAATAAAAGTTGTTCCTTATACCTAATACTACAACTTTGCTTTAGTGACCACCTCCATGCAAGGTCTCTAACACCTAGTTCAAACTTAGTCAAACATGTCACATTTAAAGAATGGTACACTTCAAACTATGTCTTAATGACCTATTTACCCCTAACCATGAATATCAAAGTTGTTCATAATGATACTCTAAACATGTTTAAGCAAATTGCAAGGTCATACAATCATTTCATGTATTAGTCACTCATAGAGCTATTTAGTGTAATCACATGAAAGCTTAAGTGTTGGTTCATGAAAGGTGACCATGAACAATGTCCTATTTGCTAACCTAGGTGTTGCTACATGTTTGTGTGACTCACATCCACCAAGTACATGTGTACACTCATGATCATATGCATATACACATGGAGACATGAAATAATGAGAAAGTTGCATATGTTCAAGGAAACATGCGATAACAAGCAAATGTTGCAGATGTTTCAATCCAATGTTTCAATTGTAAATGCTTGTTTATGAATGCTTGATGCTCATGCTCATGTTATGCAAGTCAAGTTATGCAAGGCTAACACTCGAGGTGTTACACACATGCGCTACAAGGTTTGGGTCTACTTCGCCGCCTCCAATAACGCAGCCGAGTACGAAGCCCTTGTCAATGGCTTGCAGATCACCATCGAACTTGGAGTACGGCGTCTTGACGTCCGGTGCGACTCGCAGCTCATCGTCGATCAAGTGATGAAGGAGTCAAACTGCCTCGGCCCCAAAATGGAGGCATACTGCAAGTTGGTACGTCACCTAGAAGACAAGTTCGACGATCTCAAACTCAACCACAATGCGCGGAGATACAATGAGACCGCGGATGAACTAGCAAAGATGGCGTCAGCATGTTTTCCGGTTCCCCCAAACATCTTTGCCAGAGACCTCCACAAGACTTCCATCAACTACGCCTCGGCAGCGGAAGAGGGCCCACCGGCTGAACCCACCGCAGGGCTCGACGCCCCCTCTGTCGCCGAGACTCCTTCGGCCGAGCCCAAGGTCATGGAAGTCGACACAGAGCCTCCCCAGACCGACCAGGACACGGACTAGCGAGTCCCGTTCCTCGATTGGCTCGCTCGAGGAGAGCTTCCTACAGATAGGACCAAAGCCCGACGGCTTGCGCGACAAGCCAAAACTTATGTCCTCTGCAACGGCGAGTTGTATAGGCGAAGTCCATCTAGCATCCTCCAACGATGCATCACCACCGAGGCAGGCCAAGCCCTACTTTGGGACTTGCACGCAGGGGGCCTGTGGGCACCATGTAGCGCCTCAGATGCTTGTCGGAAATGCCTTCCACCAAGGGTTGTACTGGCCGACGGCGGTTGCTGATGCCACCAAGTTAGTACGCTCCTACGAGGGATGCCAGTACTACGCACGGTAGACGCACCTCCCGGCTCAAGCCCACCAAACCATCCCCATTACATGGCCATTTGCCGTATGGGGGCTCAACATGGTCGGGCCTCTGTAGAAGGCCCCCGGAGGCTACACCCATCTACTGGTAGCAATCAATAAGTTCTCCAAATGGATCGAGGCTCGTCCGATCAATCAAATCAAGTCCGAGCAAGCGGTGCTATTCTTCACTGACATCATCCACAGGTTCGGGGTTCCGAACACCATCATCACCGACAACGGGACGCAGTTCACCACCCAAAAATTCCTGACATTCTGCGACGACCACCACATCTGTGTGGCCTAGTCGGCCATAGGACACCCAAGGACAAATGGCCAAGTAGAACGTGCTGACGGCATGATCCTACAAGGCCTCAAGCCAAGAATTTACAACCGGTTGAAGAAGTTTGGCAAGAAATGGCTCGCCGAACTCCCGTCGGTCATCTAGAGCCTGAGGAACACTCCAAGCCGAGCCACGGGGTTCACTCCTTTCTTCCTGGTCTATGGAGCCAAGGCTATCCTCCCCATTGACTTGGAATATGGTTCCCCGAGGCTACAGGCCTACAACGAGCAAAGCAATCGCACCACCCACAAGGATGCCCTCGACCAACTAGAGGAAGCCCGAGATGTTGCGTTGCTACATTTGGCCAAGTACCAGCAAGCCCTATGGCGCTATCAGGCCCGGCGCATTCAAAGCTGAGACCTGAAGATAGGCGACCTAGTGTTGAGGCTGAGGTAGAGCAACAAGGGCCTCCACAAGCTAACCCCGCCATGGGAAAGACCATACATTGTCGCCCAAGTGCTGAAGCCCGGGACCTACAAGCTAGCCAATGAGAAGGGCGAAATCCTCAACAACGCTTGGAACATAGAACAACTATGTCGCTTTTACCCTTAAATTTCCAAGCATTGTATATATTGTTTCTCGAAATACAATTAAGAAGCGTTCTTTAGTTGTTCTAATTTTTCGAGAACCCCCCGAGCCCATCGCGGGCCTCGGCATTACGATAACACCACAAGGGAGACATGGCTCTGCCTTTGCAGAACCGAGCCTCCCTCGGGGGCTAGGTGGGGGACTCTCCCCTAAGTCCCACGCACCATTTTTAGTCATTTTTTGAAAAAATTCCTACGCCAAACTCTCTAGCACGCTCTGACAAATCGGTTGTGAAAATCCCAAGGACCGAAAGTCCGTCTCAGGGTCAGAAGGTCGGTAGAGTCACGAGATGGCCTATGCCTCTGGGCTATGGCGCTCCCTCACCACCTTTTGCCCAAGGGGCGGCTTAGGCTCCAAGGAGGTTTTTTGCAAAGAAATCTGATCAGGGACAACAGAGGGTAGAGGCTCAGAAATACAAGAAAAATTATTAAGAAGCACGAGTACTTTAAAAAAAAGGCCTCGACGGCCACAAGCGTTACGATACAAAGTTAATCCCTATTCTATTTACATTGCCTCTTGGGCCCAGATCAAGGCTCAGGGTCTCCAGCATCGGCGGATGACGTGGGAGGTACCACCTCCTCTTCAAATAGCTTGGCCATCGTCGTGCCGGGACCCTCTGCCGCCTCCATCAGCTTCGCTACCTCCTCGTCGGCCTCCCTGTCATCATCAGGCAGGACATAGCCATCGCTGATGGCCTTGAGGTCGACACCGATGTAGTGCGAGGCGATGATGGCCAGGGCGCGCTTAACGCCCGTATGCAGCGCCCCTCGGAGTCGCTCGCGCACTTGGCCGCTCAACGCAATTAGACGGCTACCGAGGGAGCTTCCTGACTAGACCCCCTCGACCTCTAGGGCCTCACAGGCAGTATGGGCGGCACTCTTCAGCACATCGTGCTCCCCGATCTCGGTCTCGAGCACCGCCTGCATGACGACGGAGGCCTCGGCTGCCTGGGTGACCTCCTTCTCTAGCTCTGTGCTAAAAGAAATAGAATGGGGTTGAGCGCAAAGGAAAACAAGCCAAATAGGGGCGGAAGCCTACGGGACTCACCCTCGGCCTTCTCCTCCTAGCATCGGGCCTCGACCCGGGAGGCCTCGGCTCTCTCCTTCCAGTGCTGGGCCTCGACCTGAGAAGCCTTGGCCTTCTCCTTTAGGCGCTGGACCTTGACCCAGGAAGCCTCGGCCACCCTGGAAGCCTCTCCCTCTAGCTCTGTATCACACCAAGGAGTTAGGGGCCAAACACAAGAAAAACAAATAAAACAAGGGAAATAAGACTCACCCTCGGCCTTTCCCCTCCAGACCATAGCCTTAGTCCGGGAAGCCTCAGCCGCCTTGAGGGCCTCATCCAAGGCGCCTTTCGTCAGCTGGTGCGCACCATGCTCCGTCCCTAGCTATCCAGCAAGGTCCTTGATGGAGGCCATGGCTTCTCCAGCCCGGGACCTGAGGGCGTCCCGATCACCAGCCATGCAGGTCAGCTCCTCCTCCAACTCCTTGACCCGTGCCACCAAGGGGGTGACCTGCTCCCGATCCACCATCGTCGCAGCCTTCATATCGGTACCGCGTAAGCAGAGGTCCTCCACCTCCGCGCTCCGCGCCGACAGAAGCTCGTTGGCACGAGCGAGTAGGTCCTTCTGCCGCTGGAGCTAGTCCTAGACGTCCCTCTCCCGCTGGAGAAAGACTGACTTCCCAAGAGACCGGGTCTCGAGCTCCTAGGTAAGCAGAATAGGGGTCATTCACTACAAGAAAACTCAGAAAAAGACGACACCACATGAGAAAAGAAGGCGCGAACCTGGGCAACCCCGGGCAAATCATCGGCCACCACGGACAGCGTCGTCCACAGTGACCGCTCCGCCAGCTGGCGGTATTGCTCGAAGGTGTCCCAGTGCCCGCCCTCGGCCGTGTCCTCGAGGGCGAACAGAGGCTCCCCCTCAGGGTCGTCCTGGCTCTACCACAGGACACGCGGGTGATCCCATCCACGGGGCTCGGGTCGTACCCACACGAGGGCCGAGCTTCCCTCGCCTGGGGTCGGAGCCGGCTGTTCAACAGCACCGACCACCTCGGCATCGACCACCTCCTGCGCCCGGGAAGTATCATCGGAGGAGATCGGATGGACCTCCGCCTCCCAGGTGCTCCCCCGCAACGGCGGCAGGCCTTGGACCAGGGGCGCCACCGAGGCCTCCACTGCCTTCATTTCCACTTCCTGGGCCGACGGCTTCGCCGCAATCACATCGGCCTCGGTGGCCCCAGGGGCTTCGGCCTCCGCCATCGTGGCCTCGGTGGTCCTGGGGGCTCCGGCCCGCGCCACTATGGCCTCGGCGGTCCTGGGTGCCTCGGCCTTTGTCGCCTCAGCCTCGGAGGCCTAGGGGGCCTCGACCTCGGTGGCCTTGGCAACTGAGGGCGCCTCAGCCCCATCTGACTCACGAGCCTCGACCTCGAGGGGTGGAGGTGCTCCCTCCCCCATCTGTGTCAGGGTCGCCTCGGTAGCCCCTCCTTGGGCGGCCGGCTCCTTTGGGTCAGCCCTCGCCGACGCCGTGCCACGTTGTATGGCGGCTTGCGCCTCCGCCACCCAGTGGGCGGTGGAGCTAGGGCTCACCTTGAGTGCCTTAAGGGGCACCAAGGTGGGCACCTCCACAGGTCGCTTTCGGCTAAAGACAAAATACTTACGGGGTTAGCATGAGACCGAAGAACGAATGGAAAATGCTATGACTCTACCGAAAATACGCTTACCTCGAGCGGGGCTACAACCGCTTCGACACGGCGACCCTCCTCTACGAAGGCGGTGGCGGTGGCAGGGGCACGGCCTCTGTATCTGCCGGCGCCGACCGGTCCTCGATGGACCCCGGCGTCCCCTCAGTCCTCTACAGGGGCAGTTGTGTCGCCCCCGCCGCCACCTGCCCCATCGCTGTCGTCGAGCCCATTGGGCTGACAGCGTGTTTTCCCAACACCCGCGCCTCGGGTGTGTCAGCCTCGACCCCGGGGCGGGCGATCGCTGGCCCCGAGGCGTCTCCTCCTCCTCCTCCTAGGAGCGCCGAGCCACTCGCTGACGCCCTGGGCGCCGTCTCCCCGACGTCAGGGAGATGGTCCAGGGGACCCTACCCCCTCTCGCTCTCGTCATCTCCGTCTAAAGAGTCCTCCGACAGTGAAGGCGACAAGGATGCCTCCACCGGGAGACCGTCCAGCCTTTGCTACCGGTGGCGCTTCTCCAGTTCCTCGCGTGCAAGGATCTTCCTCATGCGCTTTGCCACCTCGGCATCCTTCCGCATCTTCTGTGCCTCGACATGTGCCTGGTTGACCACCCACCGCCGTGTGTCCTTGAGAACGGGCGGCAGGGAGTCTTGCACGTCCCTCATCCCCTACAGGAATGGTGAACATGGGTAAGGGAACAAGAAACGGTGAGAAACGGGGAGGCCTCGGGGGCTGCAGCGGCGCGTGACTTACTAGCGAGAGGAACCCCCGCGACGGGCTCATCGCAAAGGGGGTCAGGCCCCCACTCCTCAGCTTCGCCTCCACCATCTCCCTCACTCGACAAAGAATTTCCTCATCGGAGAGGGCGGAGGCAGCCATCAGCGGTAGCACCCTCCGGCGGTGGAAGGCGGCCACGACCACAGCCGTTGTAAGGCCACAGCCCCGTAGCCTCTCTAGCCCCTCCAGGAGCGGCTACAGCTTGGGCTGATCCTCCCTTGGGACGCCATACTTCCACCTCTCCGAGCAGCTCCCCACGATCCGCCCGGTGTAGGGGGGAAGTCCACCATCGTCGTTGTGAAGATAGAACCAGCTCGTGTACCAGCGGCGATTGGTTGACATGAGCTGGGCCGGGATGTAGAGCTGCTAACAGTCCTGGCGCACTTGGAGAGTGCAGCCGCCGGCCCTCACCGCCTTCCTCGTGCCCGACATACCCATTAGCTTGGTGGTATGCCCCGCTCGGAAGAGGTGGAGCCATAGCTTACAATAGGGAGCAATCCCCAGATACCCCTCATAGACGGCGACGAAGATGGCCGCCTGCACGATGGAATTGGGGTTGAAGTTGTGGAGCTCCACGCCGTAGTAGTGCGGGAGCGCCCGCATGAACCGGTCCGCCGGAAGGCCGAGGCCGCGCTCGTGAAAAGACACAAAGCTCATGATGTAGCCGTCGCAGGGCCTTGGCTCCGGCTCGCCCGACGGAGCAATCCACTCTGGCCTGTTGGGGTCGGTAGCCGGACGAAGAAGACCGCCATCGACGAGCAACTGGAGCATCTCCACAGATACGTCGAATGGACCCCAAGGGTCCGCCTCGATGACAACAACATTGCCGGCCATGAGTGCGGTGGGGAATTCGACTACGGCGGTGAGTCTCTCTCTCTCCCCCTCTCTCTCTCTCTATGCCTCGCCCTTCTCCCTTCTTCTTCCCGGTGCTCTCTACTCTAGCGATGGCTCAAGGGCGGCAAAGGCTAATGCGAGCAAGGTAAGGAGGGGAGGGGCGAGGCTCGTTGTGTATTTATGCAGGAAGAAGGCAAAACGGACGGGCGATGAAATCGGGGAAGTTTCCCTCAGATCCGGCATAGCTAATCTAGATCCGATTTTACCGCCCATGTACCCACCTTTTCCACATTAATTGTGTGAACAGTTATGTTCCATCCATTGAAATGACGTCACGTCCAACCGCTGCAGTGGCAGGCACCGTTCCGCCTCCCTGAGAAAATCGCCTCAAAAGGCATGCCTGCCGTTGTCAAGCCAATGGGGGAGATATCCCCTACCCTATTCCTTTCAGACAAAGGAACTAGGCGCTGAGCCTGTAACAGAACCGACCAATTATACAAAATTAAGTAAGAAAATCACCCGCTAGAGCAGACGATTTAGCGAACTTAAGCCCGTATAACCCGGTAGTCCGTGAAATCACGAAGGATTTCAAACCAACTCACATACCAGCCAAGATCGTAATAAGTTTAGCGGTCACCATCACATATTACATAAAAGTTCGCATCATAGGTACATCAGAGTTTAAACATAGTTATTACAAAATGAGTTCAAATAGAACTAGCGGAAGCCATTTGTTCAAAACCACACACACTCACACGGAGTTCAAATACAGTACCAGCTAATGATCATCTCCAACAAAAGCATTAGACGAGACGTAAGGAATGACCATGCCCATGGTCCTAAGCATCACCCATCGTAGGATAAAGGCAGTTGATATAGTAGCCATAATACATCTGCCCATCTGCAACAAGTGGGAACAAACCCCTGAGTACGAGAAGGTACTCAGCTAGACTTACCCGACATAACCGAAAATAAAGTGACACCAAGGATTATGAAGGGCTTTATAGTAGGGTAGCTGACTCATTTGCAAAAAGAGGCATTTTTAGTATTTCAAGAACCTTTCCAAAAGCATTATTGTCAAGTTAATTATTATTAACCTGTCGACTACATTTGCACCTATACTAGAGCAAGCATGTGATTAAGCAAATAATGATAACCAATGATCATTAACAACTTCCATAATGTCATATTCATTATAACTGTCCAAGTGTTCCATCAACATTACTACGATGAAGTAACTCAAGTCAAGTGTTCACTATCCAGTGAACGATGGTGATTCGAATCGATTATTAACCAGCTGGTAGT
>NW_027096356.1:15800-60000 GCF_019320115.1 Miscanthus floridulus | reverse complement strand
GCGGAGGAGCCCAGCGGAGGGCCCGCGACGTCCACCACCGCATTAACGACGACGAAAGGGGTGAGCAACCCCCAATCTTCAATCGCGCTAGCCAGAACATCGTGGCTGTGGCGATGCTAGTCCGAACGATGCCTAAGCCCTCTACCACGGAGGGGTGACGGGTCCGCGGTGAGCTCCGGGATCTCCTCGAGACCGCCGTGGTGCAGCAGGCTAAGAGTTCCGCCTCCCGACGGCGTGGAGGCGCCTCGAACCTTCCCACGGCACCACCCCGGCAGGACAGGGAGGCCTCGGCTCGTCCCGAACCCGCTCGGGCACCGACAATCAATAGGGTCCCCTTGCTGCACGACCGCCTCGGCAACCGACGCAAGGCGCAGGGCGACCACGAGGTGGTCAGCAGGCGACGGCGCCACGACAATGAGGGGCCCGCCCGAGGCTACCATCCGCACCGAGGTGGCCGCTACGATAGTGGGGAAGACCGCAGTCCTTCCCCTGGGCCACCTGGTCCTCGAGTCTTTAGCAGAGCCATCCGCGCTGCTCATTTTCCGGCCCGGTTTCAACAACCGGCCAACCTCACAAAGTACAGCGGCGAAACCAATCCCGAACTTTGGCTGGCCGATTACCGCCTGGCTTGTCAACTAGGTGGCGCGGACGATGACCTGCTCATCATCCGCAACCTCCCGTTGTTCCTGTCAGACTCGGTGCGAGCCTGGCTTGAACATCTCCCTCCCTCACAGATCCACGACTGGCGCGACTTGGTAAGGGTCTTCGTCGAGAACTTTCAGGGCACATACGTGCGCCCTGGGAACTCATGGGACCTCAAAAGTTGTCGCCAGGGCCCAGACGAGTCTCCCTGAGACTTCATCCGGCGCTTCTCCAAGAAATGCACTGAGTTGCCAAGCATTGGTGACTCAGAAATCGTCCAGGCTTTCCTCTCTGGCACCACTTGCCGAGACCTGGTCCAAGAATTGGGCCAGAACGTGCCAACCTCGGCGGCCGCACTCCTCAACATCGCCACCAACTTTGCCTCGGGCGAAGAGGCCATTGGGGACATCTTCCCTGACAATGACGCCAAGAGGAAGCGGAGGGACGAGGCCCCTGGGGCCTCAGCTCCCCACCTCCCCAAGAAAAAGAAGAAGGGTCACCAGGGGAAGCAAGAAGTCCTCGAGGCCGGCCTAGTCGCGGCCGCAGAGCACAAAAATCCCCAAGGCCTCGGAGGCCCCGGGCTCTTCAATGATATGCTTAAGAAACCCTGTCCTTACCATCAAGGCCTGGTGAAGCATGCCCTCGAAGAATGCACCATGCTTCGGCGTTACTACGCCAAGCTTGGGCTCCCCGACGATGATGCCAAGAGGAGGGGCGCCGGCGACAAGGACGATGACAAGGACAACGGATTCCCCAAGGTGCACAATGCCTTCATGATCTTCGGCGGGCCTTCAGCGTGCCTCACAGCACGCCAGTGGAAGAGGGAGCGCCGGGAGGTCTTCTCGGTGAAGGTGGCCGCTCCCCGGTACCTCAACTGGTCTCAGGAGGCAATCACCTTTGATCGGGACGACCATCCCGATTATGTCTCGAACCCTGGGCAGTACCCACTTATCGTCGACCCCATCATCGGCAACACCCGGCTCACTAAGGTATTGATGGACGGAGGCAGCGGCCTTGACATCCTCTACGCCAATACCCTGGAGCTCTTGGAGCTCGACCAGTCGCAGCTCTGGGGTGATGCCGTGCATTTCCACGGCATTGTGCCGGGGAAACACACGCGGCCCCTCGGGCGCATCGACCTGCCCGTCTGCTTCGGTACTCCCTCCAACTACCAGAAGGAGGTCCTCACCTTCGAGGTGGTTGGGTTTAAGGGAACGTACCATGCCATCCTAGGGCGGCCAAGTTACGCCAAGTTCATGGCGGTCCCTAACTACACGTACCTCAAGCTCAAGATGCCGGGCCCCAACGGTGCCATCACTATCGAGTCCACGTACGAGCATGCATACGACTGCGACGTCGAATGCATTGAGTACACTGAGGCTATCGTAGAGGCCGAGACCCTCATCGTCAACCTCGACCGACTCGGTAGCGAGGCGCCTAACTCCAAGCGTCGCGTCGGGACTTTCGAGCCTATGGAGGCCATCAAGCTCATCCCAGTCGATCTCACCTGCCCCAATGACCGGGCGCTGAGGATCAGCGCCACCCTTGACATCAAATAGGAAGCTGTGCTCGTCAACTTTCTTCGCGCGAATGTCGATATGTTCGCGTGGAGTCCCTCGGACATGCCGAGCATACCGAGAGAGGTCGCCAAGCACGCCTTGGACATCTGGGCCGGTTCTAGGCCGGTGAAGCAGCGCCTGCGCCGATTCAATGAGGAAAAGCGTAGGGCCATCGGTGAGGAGGTGCAGAAGCTTTTGGCGGCTAGATTCATCAAAGAAGTATCCCATCCGGAGTGGTTAGCTAATCCTGTATTAGTTAAGAAGAAAAATGGGAAGTGGAGAATGTGCGTAGACTACACCGGTCTAAATAAAGCATGTCCAAAAGTCCCTTTCCCATTACCTTGAATCGACCAAATCATTGACTCCACTGCGGGATGTGAAACCCTATCCTTCCTTGATGTGTATTCCAGTTACCATCAAATCAAGATGAAAGAGTCCGACCAGCTCATGACTTCTTTCATCACACCATTTGGCATGTGCTGCTATGTGACTATGCCGTTCGGCCTTAGAAACGTAGGGGCCACATACTAGCGGTGCATGACCCATGTCTTTGGCGAGCACATCGGGCGGACCGTCGAGGCCTACATGGACGACATCGTGGTCAAGTCCAGGCAGGCCAATGATCTCGTCAGCGACTTGGAAATAGCCTTCAGATGCCTCAGGGAAAAGGGCATCAAGCTCAACCTCGAGAAGTGTGTCTTCGAGGTCCCCCGAGGCATGCTCTTAGGATTCATAGTCTCGGAACGCGGCATCAAAGCCAACCCAGAGAAGGTCTCGGCTGTGACCAACATGGGACCGATCCGAGACCTCAAGGGAGTACAGAGGGTCATGGGATGTCTTGTGGCCCTAAGCCGCTTCATCTCGTGCCTTGGCAAAAAAGGCTTGCCCCTGTACCGCCTCTTGAGGAAATCGGAACATTTTTCTTGGACCCCCGAGGCCAAAGAAGCCCTCATCAAACTCAAGGCATTGCTCACCAATCCTCCCATCCTGGTACCACTGGCCAAGGGCGAGGCCCTCTTACTCTATGTCGCCGCAATGACCCAAGTGGTTAGCGCGGCCGTAGTGGTTGAGAGGCAGGAAGAGGGGCATGTTCTACCCATCCAACGACCTATTTACTTCACCAGTGAAGTGCTCTCCAAGACCAAAACACGCTACCCCCATATCCAGAAACTGATCTACGCTGTGATCTTGGCTCGATACAAGCTGTGTCACTACTTCGAGTCCCACCAGGTGACCATGGTATCATCTTTCCCCCTAGGAGAGATAATCCATAATTGGGAGGCCTCAGGTAGGATAGCCAAGTGGGCCGTTGAACTCATGGGGGAGGCTCTATCCTTTGCGCTTCGGAAAGCAATTAAGTCTCAGGTCTTGGCCAATTTCATGGCAGAGTGGACCGACGTACAACTGCCACCTGCTCAAGTCTAGGCGGAATGCTGGACCATGTACTTCGACGGGTCCCTGATGAAGACCGGAGCGGGTGCGGGTCTGCTCTTCATCTCACCCCTCAGAGTGCACATGCGCTACATGATTCGGCTCCACTTCGCCACCTCCAACAACACAGCCAAGTACGAAGCCCTCGTCAACGGCTTACAGATCGCCATCGAACTTGGAGTACGGCGTCTCGACATACGGGGCGATTCGTAGCTCGTTGTCGATCAAGTGATGAAGGAGTCGAACTGCCATGACCCCAAAATGGAGGCGTACTGCAAGCTGGCACGTCGCCTTGAAGACAAGTTCGACGGTCTTGAACTCAACCACATCGCGCGCAAATTCAACGAGGCCACGGACGAACTGGCAAAGATGGCGTCGGCGTGGGCCCTAGTCCCCCCGAACGTCTTCGCCAAAGACCTCCACAAACCTTCCATCGACTACGCCTCGGCGGCAGAAGGGGGCCCAGCGGTCGAGCCCCCCGCAGGGCTTGGGGCCCCCTCTGTCGCCAAGACTCCTTCGGCCAAGCCCGAGGTCATGGAAGTCAACACGGAGCCTCCCGAGGCCAACCAGGGCATGGACTGGCGAGTCCTGTTCCTTGATTGCCTCGTCCGAGGAGAGCTTCCCGCTGACAGGACCGAAGCCCAACGGCTTGCTCGTCGAGCCAAGACTTACGTTCTCAGTGACGGCGAATTGTATAGGCGTAGCCCATCTAGCATCCTCCAATGATGCATCACTACCGAGGCAGGTCGAGCCCTACTTTGGGACTTGCACGTGGGAGCCTGCGGGCACCATGTGGCACCTCGGACGCTCGTCGAAAACGCCTTCCGCCAAGGGTTCTACTGGCCAACAGCGGTTGCTGACGCCACCAAGCTCGTACGCTCCGGCGAGGGATGCCAGTACTACGCACGGCAGATGCATCTCCCAGCTCAAGCCCTCCAAACCATCCCTATCACATGGCCGTTTGCCATGTGGGGGCTCGACATGGTTGGGCCTCTACAGAAGGCCCTCGGGGGCTACACCCATCTGCTGGTAGCAATTGATAAGTTCTCCAAGTGGATCGAGGCTCGTCCAATCAATCGAATCAAGTCCGAGCAAGCGGTGCTGTTCTTCACCGATATCATCCACAGGTTCGGGGTTCCGAACACCATTATCACCGACAATGGGACACAATTCACCGGCCAAAAATTCCTAACGTTCTGCGACGACCACCACATCCGTGTGGCCTGGTCGGCCGTAGGACACCCTAGGACAAACGGCCAAGTAGAGCGTGCCAACAGCATGATCCTACAAGTCCTTAAGCCATGAATATACAACCGGTTGAAGAAATTTGGCAAGAAATGGCTTGCTGAACTCCCATCGGTCATCTGGAGCCTGAGGAACATCCCGAGCCGAGCCATGGGGTTCACACCATTCTTCCTGGTCTATGGAGCTGAGGCCATCCTCCCCACTGACTTGGAATACGGTTCCCCGAGGCTACAGGCCTACAACGAGCAAAGTAACTGCACTGCCCGTGAAGACGCCCTCGACCAACTGGAGGAAGCCCAAGACATTGCGCTGCTACATTCGGCCAAGTACCAGCAAGCCCTACGACGCTATCAAGCCCGGCGCATTCGAAGCTAAGACCTGAAAGTAGGTGACCTGGTGCTGAGGCTAAGGCAGAGCAACAAGGGCCGCCACAAGCTGACCCCGCCATGGGAAGGACCATACATCGTCACCCAAGTGCTGAAGCCCGGAACCTACAAGCTAGCCAACGAGAAGGGCGAAATCCTCACCAACGCTTGGAACATAGAACAGCTACGTCGCTTTACCCTTAAATTTCCAAGCATTGTATACATTGTTTCTCGAAATACAATTAAGAAGCATTCTTTAGCTATCCTAATTTTTCGAGAAACCCCCCGGGCCCATCAAGGGCCTCAGCGATATGATAACTTCATTAGGGAGACTCAGCTCCACCTCTATAGAGGTGCCCACTATAGGGCTCGAACGAGACACGACTCTGCCTTTGCAGAACCAAGCCTCCCTCGGGGGCTAGAAGGGGGGACTCCCCCTAAGTTCCACGCACCATTTTTAGTCGTTTTTCGAAAAAAATTCCACGCCAAACCCTCTAGCATGCTCTGACAAATCAATTGTAAAGAACCTAAGGACTAAAAGTCTGTCTCAGGGCCAAAAGGTCGGACGAGTCGTGAGACGCCCTACGCCTCCAGGCTACGACACTCCCTCACCACCTTTTTGCCCTAGGGACAACTTAAGCTCCGAGGAAGTTTTTTGCGAATGATATGTTCAGAAACAAGATAGAGGGCAGAGGCTCGAAAATACAATAAAGAAAAATGATTAAGAAGCATAGACGCATAAGTATTTCAAAAAGGCCTCGATAGGCCACCAGCGTTATGATACTGTAATGTACTCCCTAATTTATTTACATGGCCTCTTGGGCCTAGGTCAGGGCTCAGGGTCTCCAGCATCGGTGGACAGCGGGGGAGGGACCACCTCCTCTTCAAACAGCTTAGCCAGCGCCATGCCGGGGCCCTCAGCTGACTCCATCAGCTTCGCGACCTCCTCGTCGGCCTCCTCATCGTCCTCTGGCAAGACATAGCTGTCACTAATGGCCTTGAGGTCGACAACGGCATAGTGCGAGGAGATGACGGCCAGGGCATGCTTGACGCCCGCGTGCAGCGCCCCCCGAAGTCGCTCGCGCACTTGGCCGCTCATGTAACACCCCAGGTGTTTAGCTTCCACATTTGCACTTGCATTTCATGAACATGAGCATCATTCATTCATTCATAAGCTTATATCACATGGAACATGATTTTGAAACATTGCAACATGTTGCATATTTCATGTGTGTTGTTTCTTGTATGAAATGAAAAGTGTGCAACACTTAAGTTCAACATGTGCAACTCACTTTAGTGAAATATGGTTAGTTAATACTATGCAACAAGATCATGAAACATGTGAAACATGACTATGAAACAATTGTAACATTTCATGTGTTTTTCATTGTTTCAGTACATACAATGCTTGATTCTTGTGTGACCAAGGTGTGGTGTGGCTAATAATTCTCTTGAACAACTTAGTGAAACCTAGAATGCCATTTGGAACATTGTTCATATTGATCATGTTGCCTAAATAGGATTTCAAAAGTGGTTTGACTTGTTTTGACCCCTAAACCCTTTTTGTTTGACTGTTTAAAAAGTGTAGCTTAGAGTGTTTGCATGTCTGAGCAACCTAAAACAAAGTTGTAGTAAATTTTATAAGGAACAAACTTTGTTTAGAAGCCAAGTCATGAAAATGTGCACAACATGTTCAAAAAGGACCCACAAGTCAGTATTGAAGGCTGATTCAACATTTGAAAATATTTCTAAGTCCTAAATGCAATTTCAGTTTGATTGAGCCAACTTTGGCTTGATACAACTCGTGATCCATTGAGATTTAGCTGATGATTTCTAAAGCATTGTTGGAGCCCTAGCATAGCTCTACAACTTTCATGTACATTGCTCCCACTGATTCGCCATGAATTGAGAGATCAAACACCATCAAGTAACGCTGTCAGTCGTCGTTGGTTAACTGAATCGCCGTTTCAGACACGCTACAGTGCCGACCGAGTTCAGAAAACCACCGCCGCATGGTGGACACCCGTCGCCGGCTGTCTGACCATGCTGCCACGCGCCGTGGCCATCCTGGCGCTGCTGGCCACGACATGAACACCCCCACGCGCCTGCCGATCGGTTCGTAGTTCATTTTCTCCATTCCAGTCGCCTCTAGCGCGTGCAGCAACAGAGCTCCGCCGCTCCACCATTGCCGACCAAGCCTCGCCATCGCCTAGCTTGCTCGCCGCCGCAAAAACATGAACTACATCTTCACCACAGCTCCGCCGTGTCCTCCTCTACCTCCTCCACCTCTTAGCCGAGCCGATTGGGTCTTGGTAAGGGCGCATTGGCCGTTTCCACCACCGCCCGCCATGACGGGGTCTCGCCGGAGTTGGAGCTCTACGCGGCCAACTACCACCGAGGCTTTCCCGTCCTCTTTTCTTTGCTTGGGTAGCACAGTAGTGACCTCCTAAAGCCCGTACCGAGATCGGTTGAGGCAGCCATGGCTCACCGTCGCCGGCGCCTCGCGCTGGAGCTTTGCCGTGCCGCCATCACCGGCGACGAGCCGCCTTCGCTAGGTCTTAGGTCTTGCCACTTGCACCAATCAGTTCCTCTCGTCACGTAGAGCACGTAGGTGGCCTTGGTATCGCCGGAGTCCTCGCCGTTGGCGAGCGAGACCACCACCGCGCCATCAAACGCCGCCTCCCCTGTTTTCGTCTCACTGACAAGCGGGTCCGGCTGACACGCGGGTCCCACGCGTCAGTGACTGTTTGTTCAAAAGGCTAGTTCATTTATGCAGATTTTGATGTTGTTTTGTGAATTTTGTAACTCCAAATGTGTAGATCCAAATGGTGTGATTCAAATTTTGGTAGGCTCACAGTGAAGTCTAGTATTTAATAAAAATATGACATGAGCACATGATGTAGAAATTTTGGATGAATTAAATAGAAACTTGAAATGTGTTTTTGAATGCATGCAAACTTGTTTAAATCATATCTTGAGTTTCTGTGATCCAAAAATTATGAAATTTTGTGGGTAAGCTAGTCTTGCTTAGTAGAAGCTCTGGTTAAAATTTGAGAGTCATTGCATGTATGTTTTTTGAGTTATAGATTTTCCTTTTATCATTGATTGATACTTGTGTGAATTTTTGTAAATTATCTAGGAATCCTATGACCATGAAACTTGGTGGGTAGTATCCTAGTACCTTAAGGATGCTAGAAAAAATATGAAATCTGTTGCTTGACACTTTTCACTAAGGTTTCCTAATTATGCCATTTTAAGCCATTATGCCTTATCATTTTTGTGTAGGCTATTATACTTACTCAAATGGTGTGAAATTTCTATGGCAGTCTACTTAGAGCAGCTAGTATCTACTGTAATTTTTGTAGATTTAATGGTGTAGTTTTCATATATGTTTACCATTTCCTCTAATTAATTAAATAAATTAAGAAAGGTATTAAAAGAAATGTTTTGGTGATGAACACCCTACTTTCTGGTGTTCTTGTGATATGTGTAATAAGTGAGTAGAGTTAGTTTTGTCCAATTATTTGTTTACATCATAAGTTAATAATTATTTGTTTGCATTATCTCCCTCTGGACAGATCTGGGGACTTTAGAAAGTTCCCCATGATATTTTGGTTTGCTGCGAATATAATGAATACAAAAGTTGTGGACACTTTATGTATCTAGCTCCTATCAAAATTTGAGGACATTTGGCCTAGTAGTTTAGGAACTACAGCTATTTAAAGTTAGGTTCTAGTTTTGCTTACTCTCTGCCTTGGGAAGACAGAGTTATGTTGATTGAGTAATTCGACCTGGTAAAGGTTTGAATCATGCTTTGAGGTCTGAAAATGATTTGTAGACAATTTCATAAGATTTCCAAATTGTCTTGTTGCATGTCATTTGGATTTATAAATCTCCAGTTATGGCTAGTTTACTGTACCGCTACATAGTCTTCATTTTGCTGAAATACAAATGTTTGAGTGTATGCTTGTTGCAATGTTCTCGTTGATTGTTTAGGGGTTAGCCTAAATTGAGAATATGCTTAGGTGTAGGTGCTAGGTCATTAACTGAAGATGAGCAATTATACATTAGGTTGTATAGACTTGGTAAGTAAAGTGATTTGAATAGGGCTTAAGTTGGAATATGCATACTACAGCGAACATGTGCATTCCCCGAGCATCCCTGACATTCGTTCATGTGCATCCATGATATTTATCTTGCGCATTCATGAAATAGGTGTGCCGGAGGGAGTGACATTGCTGGAGTTTGAGGGAGCCAACCAGGAGGAGGAGCCTGAGGTGCAGGAAGCCGACGAAGCAGCCGCCGTGGAGGAGTTGCCCGAGTGCCCTGACCACTGTCCTTCCTCTTTCCTGAAAGGCAAGCCCCAGAGCATATTAAACCTCCCATGTTTTTACAAGTACATTGAGTATCTTTTATTCGTTGATGATGCATTAAGTATAGGAATTGGTTGGAACCAATTGCTGCATTATATATCCCTCCTTGTCCAGATATCGCACTGGAATCCTATTTAAGTTCAGGAACGGGTTAAATGCTTAGCCATGCTTAGTGTGGTAGAAGTCAGGTGATTTCTTGTCACCTGCGAGCTTTTGGATGAGGTGGATCACGGTTGGCTATATTTGCTATCGTGGAAAAGAACCATGTGAATAATGAATTAAGACCAGGCGGGGTCTTGTGTAGGTTTGAACATAGTGACTCCGTCTAAGTCGTTTAAGGACCGATACGCTGTACGTCCTTATGTCATGTTGAACGCAGCCTAACACTTAGCTGGCCAGATAAGTCGTTCCGACCGCGAAGCCTAGTAGCTCAACTCAGGCCGGGGATGCGAGCAGTGGCGTGCATTCTAGAGGTAGTAAGGATGTGCGGAGAGCCATTGGCATAAGTCCAAGGCGGGTTAGAGTCCCGAACAACCTTGGCAGAGTGGTTCTCTAAGAATGTCGATCTGTTTGGACTCGCGACTCCTAAATCGTACCAAAGGTGACTCGTTTGCGACCCTGATGGGTGAAGCAGGGTTTGTGTTTAGGAATACCCCTCCAGCTGGATAGGAATCGATTCGAATCGCCGTCTCTCCCGGATAGTGAGAACTTGACTGAGCAGCGGCAACGTAGATTCAATTAATTTAACGATATGGTTAAATGGATGATGATGATAAGGTTGCCACAATGTATACCTGATATGGCTATTAATGTTTGCACCCTAATAAAATGATTGCTTAGTACAGGTGCTAATATAGATGATAGGTTAATGGCTAAAAAGTCACTGCTAGTTCAGGTTAAGAGTTGATCATTATTACTTATGCTTTTTCGCAAAAAGAAAGTGTCAGCCAGATCCACTAAATTAAGCTATGCATAATCCTTGGTGTCATTTGTTTTGGTTTCTGACGGGTAAGTCTAGCTGAGTACCTTCTTGTACTTAGGGTTTATTCCCTCTTATTGCAGATGACCTCCTATATCAGGGATTCTGTAAGTATTGTCTCCACCCAGCGGGTGACGAAGACTAGATCATGGGCATGATCTCTGTTTCTCATATCTGAATGCTTTTGCGGGTTGTGATCAATGAACCAGTATTTGTATTTGAACTCGGGTGTGTAAGTTAAACTATTTGCTTCCGCGTATTTTACAAGACTTGTTTTGTAATAACGATGACTCTGTGATGATGTAATCTATTTGCAAACGTCTATGAAATGTTGTAACGTACAATATGTTATGTTGAATTACTATGATCTTGGTTGTATGCAAGTTGGTTTGAAATCCTTCGAGATTTCAGTTGACTACCGGGTTTATATGGGCTCAAGTTCGAGAATTTGATCGTTTCGGTGATTGTTTTTGTACTTGTGCTCTTATAAATTGATCGGTTCTGTGACAGCTCAACGCAACCAGGCGGCTCTTAAGGGAGCTGCCCGACTGGGCCCCCTCAACCTCCAGGGCCTCGCACATGGTACGGGCGGCACTCTTCAGCGCGTCGTGCTCCCCGATCTCGACTTCAAGCACCGCCTACACTGCGACAGAGGCCTCGGCTGCCCGGGTGACCTCTTTCTCCAACTCTGCGCCAAAAGAAATAGAATGGGGTTAAGCGCAAAGGAAAACGAGCCAAATAGGGGCGGAGGCCTACGGGACTCACCCTCGGCTTTCTCCTCCCAGCACTGGGCCTCGACCCGAGAGGCCTCGTCTTTCTCCTTCTAGCGCTAGGCCTCGACCAAGGAGGCCTCGGTTTTCTCCTTCTAGCCCTGGACCTCGACCCGAGAAGCCTCAGCCACCCTAGAAGCCTCTTTCTCTAGCTCTGCATCACACCAGGGAGTTAGGAGTCGAACACAAGAGAAACAAATAAAACAAGGGGAACAGGACTCACCCTCGACCTTTCCCTTCCAGACCACAGCCTCGGTCCAGGAGGTCTCGGCTACCTTGAGGGCCTCCGCCAGGGCGCCTTTCGCCAGTAGGTGCGCACCCTGCTCCGCCCCTAGCTGCCCAGTGAGGGCCTTGGCAGAGGCCGTCGCTTCTTCAGCCCGAGACCAAAAGGCGTCCTGATCTCTGGCCACCCGGGTTAGCTCCTCCTCTAGCTCCATGACCCGCGCCGCCAAAGGGGCGACCTGCTCCTGAGCCATGGCCGCCTCGGCCTTCATATCGGCACAGCGGAGGTGGAGGTCCTCCACCTCCATGCTCCGCGCCGACAGAACCTCGTTGGCGTCAGCAAGCAGGCCCTTCTGCCACTGGAGCTGGTCCCAGACGTCCCTCTCCCGTTGGAGGAACAATGACTTCCCAAGGGACCGGGTCTCGAGCTCCTAGATAGGCAAAACAGGGGTCATTCACTACGAGAAAACTTGGAAAAAGACAACACCACATGAGAAAAGAAGACGCGAACCTGGGCGACCCCGGGAAGATCGTCGGCCATGACGAACGGCGCTGTCCGCAGTGACCGCTCCACCAGCTGGCGGTATTGCTCGAAGGTGTCCTAGCGCCCCCCTCAGCTGCGTCCTCGAGGGTGAATAGAGGCTCCCCCTCAGGGTCGCCCTGGCTCTGCCACAAGACACGCGGGTGATCCCACCTGCGGGGCTCGGGTCATACCCACACGAGGGCCGAGCTTCCCTCGCCTGAGGTTGGAGCCAGCTCCTCCATAGTGCCGACCGCCTTGGCATCGACCACCTCCTTCGCCCAGGAAGTATCGTCGGAGGAGATCGAATGGACCTCCACTTCCCGGGCGCTCTCCTGCAACGGCGGCAGGCCTTGGACCGGCAGTGGTATTGAGGCTTGCCCTGCCTCCGCCTCCACTTCCTGGGCCACCGGCTTCGCCGCGCTCACGCTGGCTCCCGCCACCCTGGTCTCGGCGGTCTCAGGGGCTCCGGTCCCTGCCACCCTAGCCTTGGTGGTCTCGGGGGCTCCGGTCCCTGCCACTTTGGCCTCGGCGGTCCTAGGCGCCCCGGCCTCCGTCGCCTCGGCCTCGGAAGTCCAGGGGGCCTCTGTCTCACCCTCGGTGGCCTCGGCAACTGAGGGTGCCTCGGCCCCATCCAACTCGTGGGCCTCGGCCTCACGGGGCGTAGGCATTTCCTCCCCCACTCGCTCCATGGCCGCCCCGGTAACCTCCCCCTGGGTGACCAGCTCCTTCGGGTCGACCCTCGCCGACGCCCCACCACACTATACGGTGGCCTACGCCTCCACCACCTATTGAGCGGTGGAGCCCGTGCTCACCTTGAGTGACTTAAGTGGCGCCAGGGCAGGCACCTCCGCCTTATGCTTCCGGCTGAAGGCAAAACACCCACTTGGTCAGCATATGACCATAAAGTGAGCGGGAAACGATACGAACTCCACTAAAAAAACACTCACCTCGAGCGGGGGTGTAACCGCTTCGGCACTATGACCCGCCTCTGCAATGGCGGTGGCGGCGGCAGTGGCACGGCCTCCGTATCCGCTAGTGCCAGCCGGCCCTCGCCGGACTCCGGCACCCCCTCAGTCCTCTGCGGGGGCAGTTGTGTCGCCCCCGCCGCCACCTGCTCCACCTCTACCATCGAGCCCACCGGGCTAACGGCGTGTTTTCCCAATGCCCGTGCCTCAGGTGTGTCAGCCTTGGCCCTAGGGCGGGCGATCGCCGGCCCCCAGACGTCCTCTCCTCCTCCTCCTAGGAGCGCCGGGTTGCTCGCCGACGCCCCGGGCGCCGTCTCCCCGTTGTTAGGGAGATGGTCCAGGGGACCCCGCCCCATCTCGCTCTTGTCATCTCCATCCGAAGCATCCGTCGACAGTGACGGTGATAGAGACGACTCCACTGGGAGACCGTCTTGCCTCTGCTGCCGGCGGCGCTTCTCCAGTCCCTCACACGCAAGGATCTTCCTTGTGCGCTTTGCCTCCTTGGTGTCCTTCCGCTTCTTCTGCGCCTCGGCGTGCGCCCAGTTCACCGCCCACCATGCTGCGTCCTTGGGAATAGGCGACGGGGAGGCTCACACGTCTCTCATCCCCTGTAGGAACGGCAAACACAAATAAGGGACCAGAAAATAGTAAGGAACAAGGAGGCCTCGGGGGTCGCAGCAGCGTATGACTTACCAGAGAAAGGTACCCTTGTGATGGGCGCATCACGAACAGGGTTAGACCACCGATCTTCAGCCGCCCCTCCACCGTCTCTCTCACCCGACGAAGAATCTCCTCGTCAGAGAGGGTAGAGGCGGACATTCAGATGCCCTCGATCGGCTCATCCGGTCTCATCTTGAACAGGCGCCGCCACCGAGCCATCAGCGGCGGCACCCTCCGGCGGTGGAAGGCCACCACAACCACAGCGACCGTGAGGCCACGGCCGCGTAGCCTCTCCAGTCCCTCCAGGAGCGGCTACAACTTGGGCTGATCCCCCTTCGGGACACCATACTTCCACTTCTCCAGACAGCTCTCCACGATCCGCCCGGTGTAGGGGGGAAGTCCGCCATCGTCATTGTGGAGGTAGAACCAGCTGGCATACCAACGACGATTGGTTGACGTGAGCTGGGCCGGAATGTAAAGGTGCTGATGGTCCTGGCGCACTTGGAGAGTGCAGCCGCCGGCCCTCACTGTCTTCCTCGTGCCCGTCATGCCCGTTGGCTTGGTGGTATGCCCCGCCCGGAAGAGGTGGAGCCACAGCTCCCAATGGGGGCAATCCCCAGATACCCCTCGCAGACGGCAACGAAGATGGCCGCCTACGCGATGGAGTTGGGGTTGAAGTTGTGGAGCTCCACGCCATAGTAGTGCGGGAGCACCCGCATGAACTGGTCCACCGGTAGGCCGAGACCACACTCGTGGAAGGACATGAAGCTCACAATGTAGCCATCGCGTGGCCTCGGCTCTGGCTCGCCCGATGGAGCAACCCACTCCGGCCTGTTGGGGTTGGTAACCAGACGGAGAAGGCCATCGCCGACAAGCGACTAGAGCGTCTCCACGGATATGTCGGACTGACCCCAAGCATCCGCCTCAATGATGACAGTGCCGGCCATGAGTGCGGTGGAGAAAGCAACTATGATCGTAAGCCTCTCTCTCTCTGCTTCGCCCTTCTCCCTTCTTCTCCCCGGGGCTCTCTGTTCCTAGCAACGGCTCAAGGGCGGCAAAGGCGAAGCAGGCAAGGTAAGGAGGGGAGGGGCGAAGCTCATCACATACTTATGCAGGAAGGGGGTGAAATGGGTGGGCGACGAAATCGGGGAAGTTTCCCTCAGATCCGGCACAGTTAATCTAGATCCAATTTTACCGCCCACGTACCCACCTTCTCCTTATTAATCGCGTAAACAGTTATGTCCCATCCGCTGACACAGCGTCGCATCCGACCGCAGCAGCGGTAGGCGCTGTTCCGCCTCCCCGAGAAAGTCACCTCAAAAGGCACGCCTGCCGTTGTCAGCCGATGGGGGGAGAATATCCCCCACCTGATTCCCTTAAGACGAAGGAACTGGGCACCGAGCCTGTTACGGTCTAGGGGTTCGAAGGTTGGGCCCCCGAGGGTTTCAACAGCCGCCCCAGGGCAACAGAGTCAGGGACGGCTATGGGCGAGCCCATACGAGGCTGAGGCCCAAGCAAGCGAAACGCTTGGGATGCCCTAAGTCGTGTCCAAGACCGGCAGGGAGGTCTCCGAATGGGATCCCATTGTAGGGAGGCATCGAGCCACTAGGGCCCATCGAACGGCCCCGGCACCCACTAGAGAAGCACTCTGGTACTCTTGGAGTGCGTCTCTGGACCGCTAGCCGACCCCTATCTAATGGGGGCACGGGCCTCCACTCGGACTCACCCGATAATAGCTCACCGGAGGTGTCACTGCTCGCGCCCACCGAGGGTAGCATGGCATCCTCCACCCCTCCTTCCGAACAAAAAGGATGCACGAGGGTCACACAAAAAGCCAGGGGAACTCCTGATGGCCCTCTCGCTCCATGCAGAGGCTAGGGGGTTCTTCCTGCAACCTTGCCGAGACCCAGTGACCCAGGCTCGCACTCGAGTGGGCTCGGCAAACAAACCCCTCCTTCCGAACGAAAAGGATGTGCGAGGGTCACACAAAAAGCCAGGGGAACTCCTGACGGCCCTCTCGCTCCGTGCAGAGGCTAGGGGGCTCTTCCTGCAAACTTACCGAGACCCAGCGACCCAGGTTCGCACTCAAGGGGGCTCAGCAAACAACCCCTCCTTCTGAATGAAAAGGATGCGCGATGGTCGCACAAAAAGCTAGGAGAACTCCTAACGACCCTCTCGCTCCATGCAGAGGTAGGGGGCTCTTCCTGCAACCTTGCTGAGACCCAGCGACCCAGGCTCGCACTCGAGGGGGCTCGGCAAACAACCCCTCCGTCCGAACGAAAAGGATGCGCGAGGGTCATACGAAAAGCCAGGGGAACTCCTGATCGCCCTCTCGCTCCGTGCAGAGGCTCGGGGGCTCTTCCTGCACCCAGGACGAAGACAAGCGACCCAAGCTCACACTCGGAGGCTCGAAAAAACACGATAAAGGGCATCGAGCCTGTTACGGTCCAGGGGTTCGAAGGTTGGGCCCCCAAAGGTTTCGACAGCCGCCCTAGAGCAACAGAGTCAGGGACGACTATGGGTGAGCCCGCACATGGCCGAGGCCCGAGCAAGCGACTGCTTAGGACACCCTAAGTCATGTCCGAGACCGGCAGGGAGGTCTCCGAATGGGATTCCACCGTAGGGAGGCATCGAGCCACCGGGGCCCATCGAACGGCCCCGGCACCCACTAGAGAAGCCCTCTGGTACTCTTGGAGTGCGTCTCTGGACCGCTAGCCGACCCCTATCGAATGGGGCATGGGCCTCCACTCGGACTTACCCGATAACAGCTCACCTGAGGTGTCACTGCTCGCGCCCACCGAGGGTAGCATGGCGCCCTCCACCCCTCCTTCCGAACGAAAAGGATGCGTGAGGGCCACACAAAAAGATGGGGAAACTCCCGATCGACCTCTCACTCCGCATAGAGGCTCAGGGGCTCTTCCTGCAACCGAACCGAGGCCCAGCGACCCGAACTCGCACTCATGGTCTCGGCAAACGCAATAAACCCCTCGCACGACGTAAGAAAAGCCCCTGGAGGAATAAGTCCACTCCTCTAGGGCCTCGGGGGCTACACCCGGCGGGTGCGCTCGCGCGCACCCGCTGAGGCCTCGAGTACGAAATACCATCCCGTCAGGAGCTGCTGCGAGCCGAGTCTCGTCAAAACCTCAAGGAGAGCGCCCACACTCTCCCTGAGGCTCAGAGGCTACTGTCGGGTACCATAAGAAGGGGTCCCCTAAGCAACAACTGAAAAAATCGCTTAGACCCCGTCAAAATCAATACCAAGAGACAAACTATTGGCTAACCCCTAGCCTTGACCGAGACTACCGACTCTCCGCCTCGCTCAAGGCCTCACACAGAAGGCCTCGAACGGCCTACCGAATTTCCGCCTCGCTCGAGGCCTCGCACGAGAGGCCTCGGATGGGGAACCGATTCTCCGACTCTCCCGAGGCCCCGCCCGGAAGGCCTCGGATGAGTTATCGATTCTTCGCCTCACTCAAAGGCTGGCTCGGCAAACAACCCCGTCGCCTCCGCCTCGACCAACTTCTCGAACAAGATGTCACATCCGACCAGCGTGTTCAACCGCTCCCGCGATATCAGCCGAACGACGGCTCAAACGGAGTGGCCGATGACACGCCAGTCGCATCGAAGCCATGCCGTCCGAGATAGGACAGAGCAGGGGTTACCGGCCGCTGTGCTTAGCACTGTGCCCACGACTGACACCCATACCGCACTGTGCTGCCTAACTCCAACTGCTCCGAGGACAACACAGCATGGGGAGTTAAGCTCGGGTCCCTGTAGCCTCGGAATCAGTGTACGGGACCAACTGCTCCCTCCAGCCTCGGCAAACCACTTCAGGGCCTCGGCAGCCTTGGGATTCGCGCCCGCCGAGCCCCCCGCGATGGCTCGGCCTTGGCACCAATTGAGCCTCGTCTCTTCACGCGGTCAACACACAGCGACCGTCACGTCGCCCGCCAGGCCCTGCGTCAAGCTATCACTGGAGCTCCCACGTCGCACAGGATCGGATGTGACCGGCGCGTTGCTCCAGCACTTCAAAGGCAGGACCACTCCATCAACCATGCCGCCACAGTAGCAGGCTACAGGGCTCGAACATGCCGCCTCTGTTCGCACGACGCCACGTAGCTAACACATGTGTCACCCCTGTCCCCGCTTCAACTATAAAAGAGAGGGATCGGGGCCGTTTCTAGGAGAGACCCGAGCGCACAAGATAGACAAACACGTACAGGAGGGCAGACTGACTCTCACACTCGCACACACTCAGGCATAGACGGGACTCACGCTCTCACGAGATAGACGAACAAACGCTCGACACCCTGTAACGCGCACACTTCCCCGCTGCCTGAGATCAACATCTCAAGCAATCCACGCCGCTCCACGCAGAGACCTAGGACTAGCTCTCTCTCTCGCCTTGCTTGTAACCCCCTACTACGAGCATTTCGGTGCAAGGAGTACAAGATCGATTTCTCAGACTGGACGTAGGGCACCTATTGCCCGAACCAGTATAAACCTTGTGTCTCTTTGCATCACCATCCGGGATTAGGGGCACGCGGTACATTTTTACTAGTTGGTTGAGGGTCCGCCGGTCCAAAACACCGACATAATTCTTCCAACTGATGTAGTATGTTTGGTTCACTAACTATGAAACTTTGGGAATAATTATTTTGTTGGGGATTACATAGTTGGAAATTATCAAAAAATTTGGGAAAGATAGAGTTTATACTATAGACATTGATGGCCACTTAGAGAAAATACTGGTGGCGCTAACACTGTAGTCCACCTGTAAAACATTGCAGGGAAAGAAACTCCTTTAGTAAAGTGAGTAAAAAAGAAAAGAAAAACTCAATGACTGGTAGCCATGTTTGTCAGAACCCCGCATGGCACTCTATGGAACAATCCTTTTTATGCACAAAACCATCCAAGTAGTCTAGCTTCCTAAATATCTCTTAAATAATGCATATGGCGATAATAACTTCCTTTTTGGATCCAGCAATAATGTGTTACATGTTTTAACGTTTTCATAGCCATGTTTGTCAGAATCCACGTGATACTCTACACAAAACAATCGTAATTTTTATCCACAAAATAATCAAAGTAGTTTAACTCTGGATACCTCCTAAACAATATGAATGTCAATAATAACCATCTGCTTGGACTGAGTAACACATTATATCTTTAGCGTTACTCTACATATAAAGAACACATGCCAAACCCAAAGTTAGAGTTCACTTCCATCCACGGTAGAGTTTATTAATATCAATGACTTTTACCCATACAGCTGTTACACAATCCGCACATACATATATTTATTATAATGTACATTGCCTGTGTACATAGTCAGACAACATATTCCATGCAATGATTTGGAAAGAACAATATCTATCACTTGTCAAAAAAAACCCGAAAAGAAAAACTATTGAGATGGCATGTACATTGTAGCTAAGGTTATTTCCGCTTTGATAATTAGCGACAATTGTGTATATATGAATGTAAGGTAGCATAGTTGTCTAATATTTTTTTTATTTTACACATTTTTTCACCATGCCATTTGTATGTTTGATAATATATGCAAACTGTGATGAGTCAAGTTCCAAATTGGTTGTGGGGCAATACTTGAGAGCCACCCATAGTGGTTTTCTTATTTTGTAGTAGCATTTTATTATGTCTATATCCAACAATAATGTATAAGCAACTATACACCCTAGTCAAAGTATACCTACAGGATTGAATAAAACCATGCAAATTTAAGATGCATGAAATTAAGCCAAACGACGATTGGGCCGGCTCAGTGCCACACACCTGGCATCCTCTCTATGGAGACAAATAATACTCTATAGCACTAGTCTGGTTCTAGAGCTCTCTGCAGTATTGCAAAGATCCTCTCTTTACGTGCCATAGGTATATTCCTTGTTTTTTTAAAAAAGAAACAGCTCAAGGTTTGTTTCATTTTGGTGTTAGGGATTCTGGTAGAGATTGTCGGGATCCATATGGCTCAAGTTGCAACCATGCCTTTTTGAAACTCCATGGTCAAGAGTTGCAACCAATTTAGGAAGACACACTCCTCCAAAACGGCTAAACAGTTGTTTTTTCTTATAATTGTTTCTTATTCTACCTCATAATGCAGACATGTAATGTTAAGTTAATTCATCCCTTGTTCAAATTTGTAATCACCGGTCCCTTTTTTTCTTCTTTATCTTAATGATATGGAAAGATTGCTGGCCATTAAGGCATTAACCATTCCAAAAAAGAGTTTGCATAAAAGTTCTTCTTACTAAAAAATGTGATGTTACAATGCAAGTTAGTTATGAGTGCTAGAGGCCCTAGAGTAGTAGAGTTTATAAACACTACAAGACTTGCAATTTTCCAACAGATGTAGTATATTTGTTTCACTAACTATGAATCTTTGGGCAATTGTTTTGTTGGGTATTATATAGTTTGCAACTATCAAAATTGCTAGGAAAGATGGAATTTATACTGCATAAATTGATGGCTGTTTAGTGAAAATACTGGTGGTGCTAACACTATAGACCACTTGGAAACTCCCAAGGTGAAGTGAGTGAAAAGTGAAAACAAACCTCAACAATTAGTAGCCATGTTTGTCAGACCCCCATGTGGCACTCTATGGAACAATCCTCTTTATGCACAAAATCATCGAAGTAGGCAAGCTCCTTAGACATCTCTTAAATAATGCGTATGTCAACAGTAACCCTATGCTTGGAACGAGTAACATATTACATGCTTTAACTATAGTGTTACTCTACAACATGCGAGTTAACTTCCATCACGGTGGAGTTTATTAATATCAGGTGCCTTTAACCATAAAGCCGGTACACCAATCCACATGTATGTATATTTATTATAATACACGTTGGCTTCGTACATAGTCAGATAACATAATCCATGCAATGGTTTGAAAAGAACAACATCTACCACTTCTCAGTAAGACAACCAAAAGAAAATAACCCATTGAGATGACATGTATGTTAATTGTAGCCTAGGTTATTTCCATCTCGATAATTAGCGACTATTGTGTGTATATATAATGTAATGTAGTATAGTTGTCTAATATTTTTTTATTTTACACACTTTTTTGCATCATGCCATTTGTATGTTTGATCATATATACGAAGTTTGTGAGTCAATGTTCAAAATTGGTTGTGGGGCAATACTTGAGGTCCACCCATAGTGGTTTTCTGGTTTTGTGGCAACAATTTATTATGTCTATCTCTAACAATAATGTGCAACCAACTATGCAAGTCAAAGTATATCTACAAGATTAAATAAAACCATGCAAGTTTAAGATGCATGAAATTAAGCCAAATGATGATCGGGCCGGCTTAGTGCAACACAACTGGCATCCTCTCTATGGAAACAAATACTCTATAGCACTAGCCTGGTTCTAGAGTCTCTCTACAATACTGCAAACATCCCCTCTTTATGTGCCACATATATATTCCTTGTTTTTGAAAAAGAATAGGCTCAAGGTTTGTTTCATTTTGGTGTTTGGGATTCTGATAGAGATTGTAGTGATCCATATGGCTCAAGTTGCAACCATGCCTTTTCAAAAGACCATGGCCAAGAGTTGCAACCAGTTTAGGAAGACACACACCTCCCAAATGGCTAACCAATTGTTTTTCTTACAATTGTTGCTTGCTACCTCACAATGCAGACATCATGTAATTTAAGTTAATTTGTCCTCGGCTGAAATTTCTAATCACCACTCTCCTTTTCATATTAATCTTAAGGAAATGAAAAAAAAGTGCTGGCCATCAAGGCATTAACCATTCAAAAAAGAATTTGCATAAAAATTTCTTCTTTACTAAAAATGTCATGTTACAATGCAAGCCAATTATATATGAGTGGTAGACACCCTATAGTAGTGGAGTTTATAAACACTATAAGACTTGCAATTTTTCTAACATATGTATTATCTTTGGTTTAGTAACTATAAAACTTTGGTAATTATTTTGTTGGGGACTATATAGTTAGCAATTATCAAAATTGTTGGGAAAGATGGAGGTTATACTACAGACATTGTTGTTGGGAAAGATGAAGGTTATATTGTAGACATTGATGGCCACTTATAGAAAATACAGGTGGTGCTAACACTATAGACCACCTAGAAACTCCTGAGGCGAAGTGAGTGAAAAGATGAGAAAAACCCATGATAATGGGTAGCCGTGTTTGTTAGAACCCCATGTGGCACTCTATGGAACAATCCTCTTTATGCACAAAATTGTCGAAGTAGACAAGCTCCTTAGACATCTCTTAATTAAATAATGTGTATGTCGACAATAACCATTTGCTTTGGACCAAGTAACGCATTACATGCTTTAACTTTAGCGTTATTCTACAGCTAAAGAACACACACCAAAATCAACGTGCAGTTCACTTCCATCCATAGTGGAGTTTATTAATATCAGTTGCTTTTAATCATAGAACCGGTACACAAATCCACACGTACATATATTTATTATAATGTACGTTGCCTACGTACATAGTCAGATAACATTATCCATGCAATGATTTGAAAAGAACAATATCTATCACTTCTCAGTAAAACCGCCAAAAGAAAAAAAAACTATTGAGATGACATATGTTGTAGCTTAGGTTATTTCCGGCTCAATAATTAGCGACTATTGTGTATATATGAATGTAAGGTAGTATAGTTGTCTAATATTTTTTTTTTATTTTACACATTTTTTGCATCATGCCATTTATATGTTTGATCATATATACAAAGTTGGTGAGTCAAAGTTCAAAATTGGTTGTGGGGCAATACTTTAGGCCCAACCATAGTGGTTTTCCAGTTCTGTAGCAACAATTTATTATGTGTATCTCCAACAATAATGTATAACCAACTATACATCATAGTCAAAGTATATCTACAAGATTGAATAAAACCATGCAAATTTAAGATGCATGAAATTAAGCCAAATGACGATTGGGCCGGCTCAGTGCCACACACCTGGCATCCTCACCATGGAAACAAATACTCTATAGCACTAGCCTGGTTCTAGAGTCTCTCTGCAGTACTGCAAAGATCCTCTCTTTATGTGCCATAGGTATATTACTTGCTTTTTAAAAGAAATAGCTCAAAGTTTGTTTCATTTTTGTGTTAGGGATTCTGATAGAGATTTTCATGATCCATATGGCTCAAGTTGCAACCATGCCTTTATGAAACTCAATGGTCAAGAGTTGCAACCAATTCAGGAAGACACACTCCTCCCAAACGGCTCAATAGTTGTTTTTCTTACAATTGTTGCTTGCCACCTCACAATACAGACGTCACATGTAATTTTAATTTTCCTTTGTTCAAATTTTTAATTACCGCTCTTCTTTTTCTTCTTAATGCTAATGAAATGGAAAAGCGGTGACCATTAAGGCATTAACCACTAAAAAAGAGTTTGCATAAAAATTTCTTCTTTACTAAAAATATGTCTTGTTACAATGCAAGCCAACTATGAGTGGTAGAGGCCCTATAGTAGTGGAGTTTACAAATACTATAAGACTTGCAATTGTTCTAACATATGTAGTATTTTTGGTTCACTAACTTTAAAACTTTGGGTAATTATTTTGTTGGGGATTACATAGTTGGCAATTATCAAAATTGTTGGGAAAGATGGAGGTTATACTACAGACATTGATGACCACTTAGAGAAAAATAGTGGTGGTGCCAACACTATATACCACCTAGAAACTCTCGAGGTGAAGTAAGTGAAAAGAGAAAAAAAAACTCAACAATTGGTAGTCGTCTGTTTATGAGAACCCCACGTGGCACACTATGGAACAATCATACTTATGCACAAAATCGTCGAAGTAGACAAGCTCCTTAGACATCTCTTAAATAATGAATATGTCGACAATAGCCATCTCCTTGGACCAAGTAACGCATTATATGCTTTAACTTTAGCGTTACTCTACAACTAAAGAACACACGCCAACACCAACGTGCGAGTTCACTTCCATACACAGTGGAGTTTATTAATATGAGTTGCTTTTAACCGAAAAGCCGGTACACAAATCCGCATGTACATAAATTTATTATAATGTACGGCGCCTACGTTCATAGTCAGATGATGTAACCGTACAATAATTTAAAAGAACAATATCTACCACTTGTCAATAAAACCACCAAAAGGAAAATTAGGGAGATGGCATGTATGCTATAGTTTAGTTATTTGCTCCTCGATTATTAGCGACATTGTGTATATTTGAATATAAGATAGTATAGTTGTCTATTTTTTTTTATTTTACACACTTTTTACATCCACTAATACAGAGACGGGCTTTACTCCCGGTGGGGAACCCCCTCTAGTCCCGGTTCCCCACCCGGGAGTAAGCATCCGGGACTAAAGGGGGGTAACACCAACCGGGACTAAAGGTCCTCCCAGCTTTAAAAAAAATAATGCCTCCCACCGCTGCGTCCCGTGAGATTCGAACCCAAGACCTCATGCATTGCCTCGCGCGTAGCTTACCACCCCACCTACACAACACATCTAACAATGGATGGGATATTTCCCTTTTGAACTAACCTATCGGGGGACCTTTAGTCCCGGTTGGTGTTACCAACCGGGACTAAAGGGTCCTTTAGTCCGGGTTGGTGTTACCAACCGGGACTAAATGGTCTACCTTTAGTCCCGGTTGGTGTTACCAACCGGGACTAAAGGTTGATGACTTTTAGTCCCGGTTGGTGGCTCCAACCGGGAGTAAAGGTCCACCTTTAGTCTCGGTTGGTGTCTCCGACCGGGACTAAAGGTCCCCTGCCACTGTGTCAAGCGCAGTAGCCGTTGGGCAGGGACCTTTAGTCCCGATTGGAGACACCAACCGGGACTAAAGGTCTCTCTAGTCCCGGGGGCAAAAAATGCCGGGACTAGAGCCCATTTTAGCCTCGGATGAAAGGTCTGTTCTCTACTAGTGATCATGCCATTTGTATATTTGGTCATACATACAAAGTTTATGAGTCAAAGTTCAAACTTGGTTGTGGGGCAATACTTAGGCCCACCCATAGTGGTTTTCTGGTTTTGTAGCCACAATTTAGTATGTATATCTCTAACAATAATGTCTAATGAGCTATACATCTCAGTCAAAGTATATCTATAAGAATCAATAAAACTTGCAATTTTTCTAACATATGTAGTATTTTTGGTTCACTAACTGTAAAACTTTAGGTAATTATTTTGTTGGGGATTACGTAGTTGGCAATTATCAAAATTATTGGGAAAGATGGAGGTTATACTACGGACATTGACGATCACTTAGAGATAATTATGGTTGTGCTAACAGTATATATATATCACCTAGAAACTCTCGAGGTGAAGTAAGTGAAAAGAGAAAAAATAAAATAAAACCTCGACAACTGGTAGTCGTGTGTTTGTGAGAACCCCACGTGGCACGCTATGGAACAATCCACTTTATGTACAAAATCGTCGAAGTAGACAAGCTCCTTAGACATCTCTTAAATAATGCGTATGTCGACAATTGCCATCTGCTTGGACCGAGTAACGCATTACGTGCTTTAACTTTAGTGTTACTCTACAACTAAAGAACACACGCCAAAACCAACGTGCGAGTTCACTTCCATCCACAGTGGAGTTTATTATATTAGTTGCTTTTAACCGAAAAGTCGGTACACAAATCCACACGTACGTATATTTATTATAATATACGGTGCCTACGTTTATAGTCGGATGACATAACCGTGCAACAATTTAAAAAGAACAATGTCTACCACTTGTCAATAAAACCGCCAAAAGGAAAATTACTGAGATGGCATGTATGCTGTAATTTAGGTTATTTGCACCTCGGTTATTAGCGACTATTGTGTATATTTGAATATAAGATAGTATATTTGTCTTTTGTTTTTTTAGTTTACACACTTTTTACATCATGTCATTTGTAAGTTTGGTCATACATTCAAAGTTTACAAGTCAAAGTTCAAAATTGGTTGTGGGGCAATACTTAGGCCCACCCATAGTGGTTTTCTGGTTTTGTAGCTGTGGTTTAGTATGTATATCTCTGACAATAATGTCTAACCATCTATACATCTCAGTCAAAGCATATCTATAAGAATCAATAAGATCATGCAAATTTAAGAAGTAAAACAACTAAGCCAAATGAATGCTTAGTAAAAAAAGATTTTATTTTAAAAATAGACGGCCGCGTAGTTTCACTCTCCACAGCGCGATGTATGGTTGTGGTTGGCGAGCACACGCCGTCAGCACGCACGTCCGAGGCCTCGGTGCACAGCCCGTGCTGAAACACACCACGCGTCCACACACGTGACAACTTTCTCAACGGGAAGAAAAGAAATCCTTTTGATTATTAAATTGATTTGTTTATAATTTGGCCAATATTTATTGCAGGTGATAGAGCCTATATCATTTTGCTGCCATTACAAAGGGGACAAAACCGCGCTCATGGATCGCTCATCAAAACCAGAGGCGGTGTCGAGCCAAACCGCTAGTGGTATTCTACCTCCTGGTTTCCCTGGTTTCCCGGCCGAGCTCGGGGTGTCTATAAAAAGGCGGCGCGCGGCGACCCAAAGACACTCGTCAACTCACTAGTCAAAGGCAAAAACAAGTACGAGTAGGCAAAAGTCATGGCGACTGTAGAAACGAATAGAGAAGCAAGAAAATGCCTTCTCCAGTACTTGTGTATGCTTTTACCCCAGGTAAGGACTACTAGTCACAGACGACCAGCACTTTCCCATGGCTCTTTTGTTGCATTGGTAGTTGCATCTAGCTTCCTATTATTCTTCCCCCAACCTCACCACCACACACACATCGTCGTTGGAGTATGGACGTCTCCTAGGATATATTTCTAGATCTGCCATGGTGGTGGATGGTGGAGGGGGAAGGGGAGGGGGAGAATATGTATCGGTGGAAATGTTTGAGAATCTTGTTATGTTTTTTATTTACTCCTTTCAGTATATTACAATCGTTTTAGTGTAAAAAACTACATCCATCTTTCAGGCTACACGAGAGCTTTATTTATCAGTTAGAAGAAGTATTACTTTCATAAAATTTAGCATTGCTCTTGAGGATATTTAGAACCAACTTTTGTTATTATACAGATACAAGGAACATTGTACCTGGTCATTTCTTGCAAATAAAGATGGAAACCCATGAAATAAAAGATGAACAAACGGGTGAATTTTCATATTGTTTTAGAAGGACGACAAAAAAATTCGCCGCAGTTTTTATTAGACAGGAGTGAAGTTTTCACATGGAACGCTCAAATGTGTGGATTATATTTTACTGTCAAGCAATGTTCCTCACTCGCATTCACATCTATATGCAGGCAATCGTCGGAGTCGTCATGGTACTCAGCCTTGTGGTGCTTTTGCTCTCCTTGAGGGAAACGACGAGAACTATAGATGAAGCCAACGTAGAGACCATGGGTCTGGCGCTCCGGCACGTCGCCGGCAACATGCAGCCGCTCATGGAAGCCAACCGCTCCGCCGTCGCCATCGCCGACGCCGCTCGGGAGCCCGCGACCAACGACGAACCATCACCAACTTCGATCTCCCAAGTGCTTTTTTATTTCCATTTCCGTTGTCGCCATTACTACACTCCGTATATCTGTCATTTTTGTCTTATATATATACGCGACTTGAGTCACAACTGACACGTGGTTGCATGCTTACGTGGACGTGGCAGGTGAGGACCAAGATGTTCATGGCCTTCGCCATGCAGCCGCTGCTGGCGCAGGTGTCGTACGCCGGCGCCGACGGCCACGCGTTCGCCTTCTACCGCACGGAGCGCGGCGAGGCGAGAGCGCTGTTCACGGACTCGCAGAAGAGGTGGTGCACCCAGCCGGTGGACCCGGCGACCGGCCGCCTGGTCGGGAGCGCCGCCGCCGCCGCCGCCGCCACATATGGGTTTTTCCTGCCGAACACTACGACGACGCAGACGGCCCCTCTCGTCGCGAGCAAGAACAACGCCTCGCCGCCAGCGGCGTCGCTCTGGGAAGGGTGGGCGCGCCCGGGCGTCCGGATGCTCTTCTTCTCCGCGCCCGTCGGCGGCGGCGACGCCGGCGGCGTGGTCTCGGCAGCAGTCTCTGTCCACGACGTCTTCGAGGCCGCCGCCTCACGCATCGGCGTCCAGGACGGCCTGGACGTGTACTACGCGGTCGGCGACGACAAGGACGACTTCGCGTCATCAGCGACCGCCAACTACGAACCTCTGCTGCTTGGCTATCAGCACCGCACCGCCGACGACACGGCGGAGGACACGCTCACGTTCTCCGAGCTGAAGTGCGCCGCCTCCACCATTGACGACACCGCGCCCGAGCTCGGCCAGCTCGTCTCCGGGGGCCCCAAGCACAACCGGTACAAAGCCACGTGCGCCATGCTCGACGTCTCCGGAGTACAAGTGGTACGTACGTGTGTGCAACAAAAAGAGTAGTGCTACACGTATGCGTCTGCTATTTTTGGCAATTAATGACGTGGCAAGTAGTATATCATACAGCGCGCAATCCTTCCGAGAGATCATCAGATATTACTTGATCCTTAATAGCATCGATCGAGTATTTTCCTTTCCTAAATGCTGATACGATACGCATGCATTCCATGTTAATAATGTATATTTTCCTTTCACAAAAAAAACACCCTTGGGCTTTTGGGCCAACGCCCAACGTCCGGGTGTGTCACGGTGCTTGTCTTCTCCTGATCCAACACATGCATGCATGCTTCCCTGAGTCGTGACGCCGTCGTCCTCGTCCTCGTTCCCGCAGGCGCTCCGGCTGGTACTCCGGCCCCCGGTCCAGGGCCACATGCTCCAGGCGCTGTGCATCGCCGTGATCGTCTTCGCGTGCGCCCTGCTGGTGGTAGGCGTGGTGTCCTGCGCCTTCGCGGTGCGTGCGCTGCGGCGGGCGGCGGCGCGGGAGATGGCGCTGAACGCCGACCTCGTCCGGCAGAAGGAGGCGCTGCGGCAGGCGGAGCGCAAGAGCATGAACAAGAGCAATGCCTTCGCCAGCGCCAGCCACGACATCCGGTCCGCGCTGGCCGCCATCGCCGGCCTCGTGGACATGTCCCGTCCAGAGGCGCAGACGCTCCCCGCCCCAGGCATCGTGGAAAACCTCGACCAGATGGGCATCTGCACCAACAAGCTGTTCGGTAAGTCTGAACCCTGGACTGATCTCGAGTTAATTAATAATATAATTTGCATCAAGCTTTGTTCTGTTCATCATCGTCTAGCTAGGAAAGTAGGAATATTGGTGGGTGCAACTAATATGATGTTTTCAATGTTATATATGGTCTACTGATCCACCAGTTAATACTAGCAAAAATGTAGGGTTTGTGATCTACTGTATTTTCTCAGCTACAATAGGAAGGATTAATGCTGCTAATATAGGTTAGCAATTAAAACGTTCAACTAGGAAAGGTGCCAGCTACATATAACGGAGTTCGTAGGTGTTTCATCAGCAATCAGACTACAGATTATCTATCAAACAGGGCTAGTTGCGGTAGTCGCTCTCTAACCATGAGTACAGCAAACATCCTTGTGTGGACTAAATAGGCGCGCCCGTCGTTCAGACGTCCTCAAGGCCTTGTTTAGATTGTAAATTTTTGCAATCTAGACACTGTAGTACGTTTCGTTTGTATTTGACAAACTTTGTCCGATCATGAACTAACTAGGCTCAAAAGATTCGTCTCGTGATTTACAACCAAACTGTGCAATTAGTTTTTTTTACCTACATTTAATGCTCCATGCATGCGTCCAAAAATTGATGTGATGGAGAGAGAGTGAAAAAAGAATTTGGAGTTGATCTAAACAAGGCCCAACGCTACATCAGCGACTGCCCAGAACTTGGCCGTTACCATCCACGCCGAGGGTAACCTTTGGCTACTACAAGGCCTTGTCGTGCCTGTTCGCGTTGGTGGGCACCTGAAGTTCTTTCAGTTGGGGGTTCAGTCGTAGTCGCTCATTTAGCCAATATGTGGACATCCGGTGTGTAACTCTTTCGTGTTCGTGTTGGCGCCTGGCACCTCGCCATGGCATGCCGTTGTTTGTACTCCGAACCTTCTTTTTAACGAAATACGTCTAGCGCACGTTCTCGAAAAAAAAAACAGGGCTAGTTGCCGTATACTAAATATAAGTACATGTTTTTTTGAAACTTAATATAAGTATAAATGCTAGTATACTATGATCGTAGCAATTTTGTTTCAGGAGATATATTATTTGTAGAACAATATCAATTCGAACTTAGTAGGTCATGTATATGATCGATTTGTTTTCTGCAGATATACTGAACTCGATCCTAGACACAAGCAAGGTGGAGTCGGGGAAGATGCAACTGGAGGAAGCCGAGTTCAGCATGGCCGATGTCCTGCAGGAGTCGGTGGACATGGCCAACGTGACGGGCGTCCGGCGAGGAGTGGAGGTGATCTGGGACCCCTGCGACTTCTCGGTCCTGCGATGCGCGGCCGTCCTCGGGGACAGCAAGCGCCTCAAGCAGATCCTGGACAACCTGCTCGGCAACGCGCTCAAGTTCACCGACGAAGGCCACGTCGTCCTCCGGGGCTGGGCGACCCGGCCGATCGCCGGGAGCGGCGTCAGCGCTCCGTCAAGGTTTGCGCGCGGCAGCGGCGGTTCATTGGCACGTTTGTTCAGAGGAAGGCAGGATCCTGGTGGCCAGGATCATGTGCAGAATGACCCCAATCTGGTAGAGTTTTACTTTGAAGTGGTTGACACCGGCATTGGGATCCCCAAGGAGAAGAGGCTGTCTGTGTTTGAGAACTATGTTCAGGTGAACAATGGCCAAGGCGGCACAGGCTTGGGGCTCGGAATCGTGCAGTCCTTTGTAAGTTACTACTCAAATCAAATCAAATATATATAAATAAATCCTGTCCATTTTCTTTATAAATAAAATTTTGGTCTTGGCTGATTTATTATGTTGGTCTTCATGATCACAGGTACGCTTGATGGGAGGAGAGATTAGCGTCAAGGACAAAGAGCCCGGGGAAAGGGGAACATGCTTCGCGTTCAACGTGCTGCTGAAGATGAGCGAGGTGCAACAGCCTCAAGACATAGAAGAAGGACCATCAGCAGGCACACTGAACGGCTCCAATTTCAGAGCCTCAGCGTTTCAAGAAGCCAGCAGCTTCAAGGGCGTGCACTGCGTTCTCTACGTTCATGGGTCTGAAACCAGGAGGATCCTGCAGACATGGATGGAGAGCATTGCAGTCAAAGTCTGGCTGGTCCGGCAAGCCGAGTTCATCAGCTCCACGCTGGAGAAGGTGCAGAGCAATAGCATGGCCACCGCTGCCGCTGACTGCAGCGGCGGCGACCGGTGCTTCAGCTCCAAGGAGATGGTGAACCAGTTGAGGAACAGCACTGGTCCCAGGAGAGCCAGCCTTGGGGGGATTCCTTCTGGTATCCTTGTTGTCATCGACGTGTCCGGTGGTGGATTGGAAGAAATTTGCCAGGAGATGGCCAAACTTGCCAGGAACAAGCAACAGGCTCCATGCAAAGTTGTTCTGCTGGAGGATATCAAGACCCCTTCCAGTGATCTGAGGAGGCTCAAGGAGCAGGGCTGCGATCTCGTCCTGCGAAAGCCGGTGCATGGGTCTCGCCTGTTCACTCTCCTTATGACCCTGAGAGACCTCCAGGATTCAGATGCACAAGCACAGTCTTCTCAATTTGGTCCTGAAATTGCTGGGAACAACAGCCAGCAGCAAGGTTTGCCAGATGTTGTTGTTCCTTGTGTGCACGAAGCTGCTGCATCAACTGAAGCTTCATGCTTGGTTCAGGAACAGAAGCCTGAAGATGATAAGCCTCTTGCTGGGATGCAGATCTTGCTAGCTGAAGACACTGTAGTGCTGCAAACAATCCAAAGGAAAATCCTGAACCAGCTTGGAGCAACTGTCACAGTAGCTGAAGATGGAGCCGTGGCTGTGAACTTGCTCAAAGAAGCTCTTGAGCAGGCCAATGTGTCAGAAGAGGATATAGTGCCCTTGCCCTACCATGTCGTCTTCATGGATTGCCAGGTTTGTTCAACCAAAACTTGTTAACTCTGCATGTGCACACACAAAGCTCCATCTGATGATTGCCTGACATTGCTAATATCTCTTCTTTGATTTTAGATGCCCAATATGGATGGCTATGAAGCGACCAAACTCATCCGCGAGGAAGAACAAAGCTACGGAGTTCACACTCCGATCATCGCATTGACCGCGGCTGACACGGAGGAGGATCTGCAGAAGGCCATCGATGCCGGGATGGATCTGCACCTGACAAAGCCAATATTACGGCAAAAGATAGTGGAAGCTGTTCGCAGTGTTTGCAAACGTGGGAATTGACAGAATGCATTTCTGCATCAGGTGAAGAACGCAAGAAATCAGAGGTTTCGTCGACTAGGAGGGCGATGATCACAGCTCACAGCATCCATCTGGTCATTGCGCGCAGTTGTAGTGTCTTAGTAGTTAGTACCCTAGGCCTAGGGTTCATCAGCAACATGTATCTTTTAGCAGTTTTTTTTAATTATCTTTTAGCAGTTAAACAATGGTGTCTCAGGTGCATCTGGATTTTACTTATCTATATTTGCTTCTTTTTTTAGTTTCTGTTGTAACCAGCTCAGGTGCATCTGGATTTTACTTCTCATCTACAAAGTTTTTTTTTTTTCATTCTTCTGGAAAATCAATGAGATCAAATCGATAAATTTTACGATGATGATGATATGAAGTTGGAGCATTATATTTGCTCCTTTTTACCTAACCATAATCACTTCCATTTCCCTTTCGGAAAGGAGAAAGTGCAGATTACAAGCCATATCCTTAGCTACTTGTATCCCTAGTATTTCTAGTGTGCACAGTACCAGGCATAGTAACACATCAGGCAGCATAACTGGCTAATACTCCTAAATAGTATACTTTACAATCTCCACCCATCGAGGCATCGACCGATCCCATAGAGGACCAATCTGCACGAGGGATTATTACGAGGTCTCATATGCAAGCACCAAGTGGAAAGAAGTCGCACCCCAAGTCGTTATCCGTGAATGAGAGATCATCCTTCTCCTGCATTAGAATAAAAACAAGGCTTCAACAAATCGGATTTGAAGGATCATACATGTTCTGTGGGGTCATTTGGCTCTACAATTTTTCTTTTACAAGAGTGTAGCATTTCAAGTACTTTCAGTTGGTCAAAATGTCGATAGGTATTCCTGAAGTTAGGGAAGGCTTTGCAACTTGCAAAATTAAGAGTGAAGACAACAGAAAAAGCATTGAATCTGCTAGTACTAGTTTGTTTTCATGTAGAAAAGCTGTAGGAATTTTATAAAAACAAATATAAAGAATAATGACATCTAAGGGTCCATACCGCTTTGATCATGGAATTGAGAAGACCATCAAAATTGCAGCTACTAGAGCTAAAACCACCATGGAGCTTTGGAATCCCCAAATCATAAATATTCCTCTGCTTCAGTTTATCTTCTGATGCCATGGTGTTAGGCTTCATTTGTGGCATAAGATATGGCACATTTGGATTTGTCTGTTCAGTCATACAGGCTCCAAAATTATGGTTGAAACTTCCAGTGCTCAATCCTTGATGTAGATGGTCCTGTTTAATTTCATTCATGTCATGTCTAGAGTTGCCTGCAACTCCAAACTGCAAGTAGTTTGGATGTCTCCCAGTATCAGGAGCGAGCAGCACTGTACTGCAAGAACTAGCACCACCCTTGGTATTGCTGGATGCTGTAATGCTACCAGAAGGACAAACAAGCATGTTTACTGAAAATCTTGTTCCACCAGTGCTATCAAATGGATCGTGCAACTGTAACTTGTCAGCAGTAAATCCATCATTTATTGGAAGAGCACCCTGCTGGGATATACTAGAGTCCTGCAAATTAGCCGATACTCCAACAGTCCTTTCAACAAGTTCTGAACTCACAGATGGCATTGTTATTGGTGGCTGGGCACTAACTTTGGTTTGTGCACTCTCCAAAAGTTCTTGTGGTGGCAATGGACTGCTTGTAACTCTCTGGAGTGCACCAGACAGAGTGTTAGCCAGTGCACTTCCAGAAAAAAAAGCAGACAAGTCATTAGTTTCTTGCTGGATCCACTTCTGTTGGAGTTGGGGAAGCCCAAGAGATGTGGTCGAGCCTTGTCCCAAATTTGCTTGTTGGTTTTCTTGTAAACCAGAGAGTTGAAATTTGTTTGCATCACCAGCACAGTGGCTTATTATGCCATTGTTGGTAGCAGTTTGAACTGTCATGGCAGGAGCAAGTTCTGGGACCCCGAATGTTGCGGCGCTAGTTCTACCTAGCAAGCCGTGTGGGCTGAAGGATGATAGAGCAGCACAGGGGGCAAAAGGTTGATAACTCTGAAGGCCTTCAAAGGCTCCCATGTGAAGAAATGAGGGATCTCTACCTCCAAAAGCGGCAACAATGCTAGCTTGTTGTGATGCCACAGCACTTAACCGTTTGAGATAGAGCCTGTATTTCTGCATATCACACAACACTAACTGATTAGGCATTAACATAAGTATGTACCACAACTTATATATAACCCTGCATGAGATAAGTACAGGTGACTGCTTTTCAGCTTAGTCCACTACCTTTTTTTTTTACTAAAGGTAAATGGTAGACTGAGGGTGGTAAAATTGGAAACATAAGAAAATGAGGTGAATTTGTACTTTGTACTATGTATACAACCAATCTGGAAATTTGTAGTAGTTTGTATAAAACCTTAATCTACTCATCGTCATGCTCGAAAGCAGAGTAAGCAATATACTTTTCCATGAACTATCTCTATATTTAGGGTTGCAGAGAAATTAAATAACACGGATTTGCATCAATTAGTAGATTGTTCCAAACCAACTGAACAAATGCCCAAACACAAAAACATCAAAATTGAAATAATATCTTTCATGATATTTTAGCACCAGCCTAAGCTATGGTAAGCAACACTTGGTTTCAACAATAGTTAGGTAAGTGAATATTTTAACAATAACAAATCTGATGGTTTGGCCCATGATGCTGGACCCACTTCCCATTAAGGTTTTGGTTCATATGCATCACAGGCTAAAAAATAGACAGAGGAGGAAGTAAAGCAGTAACAGCAATTAATGCTAGGAGTGCATGCCAATGCCATACCTGTAGATGGCTCGCGACATTTTCCCTGGTGAGTTTCTCCACATTCATAAGCTCAAGAATTCTTTTCGGTACAGCTTCTGCAACAACAGCAAAATAAAGGACAAAACATAAATGAGTTGTTGCAATATGTAAGGACAATAACATCAAGCAAGAGGGAGGGTTGGCAGTTCTTACTATCAATTCCAAGCTGGTTGACAGCCGCAACAAATTTCCGATGCAGTTCAATTGACCAAACAACTCTTGGCTTCTTAGCCGCCGAGGGTTCATCACTTTCTTGGAAATCATTCTCCTCGCCGTCATCTTCCTCGTCGCTATGCATTTCCTTCCTCTTCTTGCTGATCCTCCCACTCTGGTCACAAGCCCCAGCAATGATCTGATTGTGGCTGTGGCATGGATCTGTGCTTGGTAACTTGTTGAAATCTTTATAGATGTCAAGATTGCTGCGCTCGCGCTTACTGAACTTCCTCCTGACAACATGCTGCCATATGTTCCTAAGCTCTTCGACACGAACAGGTTTTAGGAGATAGTCACAGGCGCCGTGAGTTATCCCCTTCATCACAGATTTTGTCTCCCCGTTCACTGATAACACTGCCACAGAATGTACATGATTAGCATCCACGTTTTACATGTGGAAACAGCATTGCTCAGCAAGCCCGTCTCATGGCTAGAATAGGACTGAACGAACAGAACAGGAAGATTTGAAGCTTACTGATGACAGGTAGGTCCATCTCAAGTCCTACAAGCTCAAGGAGCTTGAATCCGTCCATGTCGGGCATGTGCACATCACTGATAACCAGATCAAACATGTCCCTGTTCTCCCTTAGCAGCTTCAGCGCAGTGATGGCCTGGTTGGTCGTTGTTACTGTCAATGAAGCACAGGGCACTCTTATTATCAGTTTATTACAACAGTCTAATCAGCAAGATAATAATGAGTTGCATTAGCAGCATGCCCCAGCGACAAACATGTCAGATCGTGGAAGGAAAAAAAATTTACTCCGCATGTGGTAAGGCCCCGTTTAGTTCCAACCCAAAAACCAAAAATTTTCAAGATTCCCTGTCACATCGAATCTTGCGGCACATGCATGGAGTATTAAATGTAGACGAAAAAAAAAACCAATTGCACAGTTCATCGAGAAATTGCGAGACGAATCTTTTAAGCCTAAATAGTCCATAATTGGACAATTTTTGCCAAATAACAACGAAAGTGCTACAGTAGCCAAAAGCCAAAAATTTTCGGAACTAAACACGCCCTAAGTATTGCAAGCCGCAGAGAACATTTAAGTGATGGTTAGTACATGATAAATTGCAGGCAGCAGCAAAAGCAGTGTCCTGGATGTGCAGATTGTACAAAGTGCAGTTGCAGCGCAGACACATTTTTTTTTACTATCTACATGTACAAAGTGACTAGTGGTAATTATTGGTAATTAAGTGAAAGCCTACCTAGCGGCAGATAATAAGAGAACAGTAATAACACAATGGGGATGGATGGATGAAGCAAAAGCAAGTGAAGTGCCCACCATGATACTGGCAGCGCCGCAGCAGTGTCTCGAGCACCTTGAGGCACACGGGGTCGTCGTCGACGGCGAGGACCCGCATGCCGACGGGGAACTGGTCCCGCTGCCTCCCCGTGATCGCCCCCTTCTCCTCCATCCTCGCAGCAGCGCCCAGAAGCATCCGGATTCGCCGGTAAAGTCAGAGCAGCAGCAAAACCCAACAAGGAAGCTGCCTCAAAGCAGGAAAAGGCTCAAGAGTTTGTGCCCCCAATCGATCGGCTCGAAGGCCTGGCTGGGCAAAATTGGAGCGAATGCCTGGCAAGAACAAGGAAGGTGGGGAACTCGGCCAGCAGCACCTGATTCTGAGGCGCGGCTCCCAACAGAAGAGAAAGCGAATAAGCTGAGCAGAGACGACGCGGGGAGGGGCGAGGAGGCTGATGATGCAGAGAGCAGAAAAGCGAAAGCCGGTAAAAAGCCAGCAGCAGCTAGTGGCAAAACAACACCTGAAACTGGGAAAGAAAAGAAAAGGCGCGGCGTGATTTGTCGACGAGGGGGGACAGCGACGGACGACGGGACGGAGGTCAGGAACAAACCCACCGCGCCTCCATGATTGCTTTAGCTTGCTGAGCGCCGGGGCAGGGGCAGGCAGGAGGTGGGAAAGCAAAAGGAAGGAAGAGCGACGGGCCGGGGGAGAGCCCAAAAGACAGCGACACCGAAGAAAGCAGGATGGGGTTGGGAGGCGAGGAGGCAACAGCGACCGTCCAGGTGGTGGCCAAGAACGCACGCAACGGCAACGCAAGCTGCCCAGCCCGCGGGAACAGCACTGGCTGGCTGGCTGGCGGCCCAATCGCGGCGGCAATCGGCAGGAAGGCAGCGGTGACGGTTGGCTCGTGGAACAGGAGAGGTGAGGATGCCGCGGCCGGAGGTAGCACGGCGAACGCGGGAGGAGGGATGGCTGGATGGGGGTGGCGGGGAACGTCTGGGCGGCTGATTTATAGAGGTCAGAGTAGCGTATGGGGGTGGCACAGCAGCGGCGAGAGGAATGCGACGCAGCCGGGGAGATGCAGGGAGGTGGTGGGGCCCGCGCTCCACAAGCTTCCAGCAGCAGTTGGGGGTGTTTGGCTCTTGTGCTTTGTCACGGAGTCACGGGAGGAGGAAGAGGGAAAATGGAGCTCTGTGATGGATGATGGCTGATGCAGTGCAAAGAGCAGGAAAGGTGTCGTGTCCAAGGAAGAAAAATAATAATGTTTGTGTTCTTTTTCTAGGACAAGGAGAACAATTTTCTTTTTTAAAAAAAGACAATATCAGTTGGGGCAACTTATTAGGACGCGGTTCTAGATTATTATATTAAGAGGAGACTGAGGCATATTTTGTCAAAACCTCGAATTGCCATAAAAGTATTGTACTCCTCCGTCCATAAAAAACACAATCCGAGCTTTGAACCTAGACACGGTTTGCTTTTTTTTTTTTTTGGAAGGAGAGAGTAGACCCTGTTTGACAGAGAAAAGGCGCTTATCTGATGAGATACGTATATATAGAAGGAAAAACACAATCAAATCAAGTTGTTTTGATTACAAAATGAATGTTGTGGGAGGAACGTGTGATCAGAAAAGACATGTTGTTTGGCTTCTAATTTCAGTTTATTTTGACCATAAACACCTTATAAATAGGAGTATAAATCGTGTACCAACCCATCTGGATAACGTGAAATTAGCAAATATACCTATGTTAGGCGCAAAAACATAGTAAATGGTAAATTAAAATGGTTCTAAGGACGACTGCTCCTGCCTATATTACAATTTACAGCTGGCAGTAGCTGACTAGCTGGTGGTGGACTAGTAATTATATTTTTCTTGTGACTATTAGTCGTCCGTGTACTCTGTGAGATCCTTGCATTGCATCATAAAGAAGCATAACTGATGCTGAAAAATAATCAGCAAAGCTTAATTTCACGTCATCCTGATGGCGAGGAGCGAGAGAATTGAAGCGGCAGCTGGCGATCGGCCCCCGGTCATCGATCGGTCAGTATACAGGAACCACCAGTCCCACCCCAAAAAGCAAAAGCCTGATGGTTGATCAGATAAAGTGGACGTACGTAATTACGCTACTACGTCCTCGATCGATCGCCAGCAGTCCAGCACTAGTGCTTATTAGGGGGTGTTTAGATCCCTTCCGGTTTGGAAAATGGACACTGTAGCATTTTGTTTTTATTCAGCAAACATTGTTCAATTATGGACTATTTAGGCTTAAAAGATTCGTCTCGCCAATTACGGGCAAACTGTGCAACTAGTTATTCTTTTTACCTACATTTAATGCTCCATGCATGTGCCGCAAAATTCGATGTGACGGAAAATCTTGGGAAACTTTGGATTTTGGGTGGGATCTAAACAGGGCCTTACTCTACTCCCAGTGCCAGCCCGTCCGGTGATGAGGGATTAATACGACTGTGAATGTTCCGGCCGTCACCACAGGAAAACGCCTCTTTGCCGACTGCTTGCCCCGGTCGGCAAAGGCATAAACCCAGTCGGCAAAGGCTTTGCCGACCGCAAAGCCACGTGGCAGTCGGCAAAGAGCAGTCGGCAAAGCCTGGGTCGGCAAAGGCGGATTTGCCGACTGCCACGTGGCACACAGTCGGCAAATCCTTTGCCAACTGCCACGCCAGCAGTCGGCATAGCCACGTGGCGCCGTCAGCCCTGACGGCAGGCTTTGCCGACTGCTGGTTCCTCGGCAGTCGGCAAAGAATTTTTTTTTCAAAAATTGTTTGCCGACTGGCTGCCAGCTAGGCAGTCGGCAAAGAAAGAAAATTTTTTTTTTGAAATGTTCTTTGCCGACTGCTTTCGGAGTTGCAGTCGGCAAAGGTTTGACCTCTTTGCCGACTGCCTCCCATTGCAGTCGGCAAAGACTCTGTCCTGGGGTTTTTTTGCCCAGCTTTGCCGACTGTAAACAGTCGGCAAAGCTGGAATTTTTTATTTTTTTGCTTTTGTTTTCTGTTTTCTCGCATCAAAACCCTGCAAAATCACAAATTATAATCCAATTTCACCAGAAGCACCGGTAGCACCATTTATATCACAATTTCATCACATTTGTCGCCAACATCACCACATATATCACAATAACGCACAACATCACATATACCTCACATATATGTCACAATAACAACCACACAAGTGCATTACAACCATCACATGAAGTCCAACACGTCGAACACCACAAATCGACGTCCATCACACGAAGTTCAACATAACAAGTCTAGGTCCATAACGAAGAAAAGAAATACATGACAACAACTTCGACGATACGGTGGATACATGATAACAGAATCGACATGTACCTAGCTCGTCGCGCCGTCCCCGGTCTCGTCGTCCGCTCCGCCCCCAGAGCCCCCAGGGTTTGCCCACGGAAACCCCCTTGGACCAAACTGAGGCGCCTGCGCGTACTGCCACTCTCCGCGCACCGGCGGCCACGAGTACGTCGGAGGAGGACCACGCGGAGTTGGATACGGTGGATAGGGTGCAGGTGGTGGATACGACATCATCTGATGGCCGGGACCTCCAGGAGACGGGTTCGAACCCGTCGACTGTACCTGCACAAGTTAAACGCCAAGTGATGTCATTAGTATCTGCAGCATGGACGCACAAGTTAAAGCAAGAGTCAATATACTCACCGGGGTCCCTCCAGGAGCGACAAGAGCAGGCACAGGAAAAAACTCTGGAGGAGGAGGCGGTGGAGCGAACATTGGAAGAGGAGGCGGTGTAGACGCCCCGGGCGTCTGCATGGACTGGAAGAAGCTGGCCATGTTCTGCATCTGAGTGTTGTAGTGCTGTTGCAGGCTTTGCTGGTAAGCCATCTGTTGCGCCATCATCTGCGCGTGCAACGTGGCGATCCTCTCCTCCATCTTGGCCTCCATCTGGGCCTGCAATATTACATCCGCAGTGTTGATTGTATGTACAGGTGCGAAACGAGTGAACGACGAACGAAACGGCACTTACCTGTGACGCTGACTGCCGCCGGGGCGCTACGGGGATGTCGCTGGAGCTCGTGGGCGTGGATCGAACCTGGGTCAGCGTAGGAACCTGGGACGGGTCGAGGGCGCTGTGGGCCATGTAGTAGCGGCTGTGCTGCTTCCCTGGTCCCAACCTCTGCAGAAGGTCTGTGTCCAGGGGCTCGGCGGTGGGGTCGAACGTCTCCCCGTAGCGCTAGCGAGCCGCGACGGTGTACTCGGTGGCCTTCTCGTAGGCGGTGGGGTTGGTGTACGCATCGGGCCCGTCCTCCGGGTTGTAGACGTTGTTCGGATCCGTCGCCTTGCCCTTGTGAGAGAGGAGGTACGCGGTGTACTCGTTGATTTCCTGCCCACCGTGCGTCTGCGTCTGCATTGAAAACACAAACATGGTTACAAGTATTGACAATTGAGCGCAAGGATTAAGACATGAACGGACGCATACCCATCTTGTCGCGAACTAGGGGAGAGGCTGATTCCCTTGGTGGTGTGACACCCCTCGCATCTGCGCGCGGCGGCCCTGACGGTCGGCGCGCCTCGCGTACGCCTCATCCGTGCGCCACATGCGCACAATCTCCGTCCAGCATTCCCTGTGGTTGTCGCACCACGACGGACACACCTGCATGACATCAAGTATTTGACATGCGAGAAGATTAGTGTAATGTTTCACTGAAGGAATCTAAACGAATGTTGTCATACTTAATTACCTGCTCGTATTGCGCTTGGGTGAGGTCGGCCTCCCTCGAGTTCATTCTCTGGCGGATTTGGGGCTTCTTGATGTTCTCTCCAAGCACGTTGGCGTGGAAGTCGCGGATGGCCTGTATGCGCGCCTCATGGTACAGATCCTTGAGACGATCTTTGCAGACCGCCTCCTGCACTCGCGCCGCCTGGACTGCTTTACCCTCCTCGCACGTGAAGAAGTCCTGCACACAGACACATCATGTAGCATTTCCTTTTTGCAAGAAGTCCAACGAATGCGTACTATTTAGCAATGCGGTGCGATGAAAGACTCACCCAAAACTCCCTCTTTATCTTTGCCGCGATGGTCTCGCCACCCTCCTCGACGAGGTAGAACCGTAGAAGTGGGACCACTTGGTGGGCACCTTCCTCTCGCCGTTGACGTTGACAAGGCCAGGGTAGTACTCCTTAGTCAGGAGGCCCTGGATGCCATTGATATGGCGTGCTTGACCTGCTCCACTCACAATCTTCCAGGAACTGCACGAGTCATTAAGAACAATTGTTAGTCTTCAGTTCGATTTTTGACATGTCATATGAACAAGTAGTGAAATCAATAATGGTTACTTACGTCTGGCCCACGGGTGTGATCACCGGGCGCTGGTGGAATTGCGGCCGCACCCTAGGAAGCTGCGTGGGCCCGCGCGAGTACACCTTGGCCACGCCTGACGAAGTCGAAGCCGTCTCGCCTGGTGTAGGCGCGTCGTCGCCGTCGTCGTCGTCATCGTCGTCGTCGTCGTCGCCGCCGCGCTCGTCGTCACGCGACGTCGTCCCCCCTTGCGAGGACGAGAACGGCAGCCTCCTGGTCGCCTGGCGACGTCCGCTGGGGGGCTGGGACCCCCTACTGGACGACCCGCGCACCAACACCTCCTCCTCCTCCTCGTCGTCGTCGGCGGTCTCCTGCGGGGGGACCTGGTACGCCGAGCGTACTGCTCGATGCGGCCGCTGCCGCCGTCCGCCTGGCATTTTGCCGAGTGCCTGCAATGACAAAGAACAAAACTGTTAGCATAAATAAATGACAAGTACTTGTAAAGGAACATAATAATAACAATATAGTATTACATGGCCTCGTAATTATCTCCGCGAACGGCAATATCTCGGGCGTGGAGTCATCATCTCTATCACTATCGTCGTCATCGCTATCAATATTGTCGAGCTCCCTTAAGTCATCACTGTCATCATCCTCCTCATCGTCTCCATAGTCATCATCATGTACCTCCTCCTGGACAACTCCATCGCGCTGCATCTGCCATCGCTCAAGCATTCTTAAGTCCCTGGCATCCTGCACCTCCTCACCCTCGTCCTCATCGATTTCGTTGTCTACTTCCATGCCCATGAGCGAACCAATGTCGATCTCCAAGGTACCTTCTAGCCCCTTAGGTTGATAGAACTCATCGGTGCTTGGGTCAAAGTTGTAATCGTCGTCGTTTGGGAGAGGCGCTTTGCCGCGCGGCGACACCAAATGCATAAGGCTCCACCCCGCAAGCTTCTCGTCTTTTTGGCACGCCCATGGGAGGTAATAAACTTGCGTGGCGTCTCGGTTGGCCACAATGTAGACATCGTCTCCTTTATAGCTGGAGTCCTGTCGAATCTCGACTTGACCTATCGTAAGGTCTTTCCTCGTGATATCAGGATCGAACCAATGGCATTTGAATACCACCGGCGCTAAAGTCCCGGCACCCTTAAAGTTGAGCTCGTATATCTCTTCGACTATGCCATAGTAGTCCTTCCCATCCGTGCCGGGCGTACGAACTCCGCAGCACATGGTTTTTAGGTTGGGTCGACTCTCCTCGTAGCTTCTCGTGCGAAAGCGATAGCCATTCACATCATAAACGGTGAATGACTTCACCCTACGGGAGAAGCCACGGCCCACCTGTTTCAATTCATCGCTCATTTCTGCATCCGTTCGGGCCTGCAAGGGTAGGAGATCGTTACATAACTCGCTCCGGGGAGCAAAGTGGAATCACAAAGTCGGAAAGAGGTTAGTTGGTTGGTACCTTTGTACAGAACCAGGAGATGAAATCGGGCACACCGTGTCTAAGAAGATTGTCTTCTTCTTGCTCGTTAGGAGCCCTATTGCCTCTCCAGTATTGACTAATAAATTCCCTGGAAGAAGGAAGAAACTAGAGGGTCAGACCATCTAATAGGTGAAGGATAGGTCCTAATCCCACCCGAGCATGCGCAGACGATGTTAGCTTCCATGCTCCGCTCCCGTCCGAGACAGAATTTCGGCAGCACCTCCCCGCTGTTCTCCCGATACACGTCCCGGCGGGGAGAGTGTGTATCCAGAGAACAACGGGGAGGTCCTGCCGAAACTCCGACTCGGACGGGAGCGGAACATGGGAGCTAACCTCGTCTGCGCATCCTCGGGCTGTCCAAATAACGTGGACAATCCGAAACGGATACGGTTATACATATGCGAAGAACGCATACTTCCAACCGTATCCGTTTCGGACGGGAGACGCCTAACTGGGTAACGCGACCTACGACTACATGTGGCGGAAAGAGGGGTCATACCGCAGGTGCCGGTGAAGAAAGGCTAGCGGGGCAGTGTCGAGTCGTGCTCCTCCGGCTAGCCTCCAATGGGAGCCCTCCTGAAAAAGAAAACAATTAGTGAGAACGAAAAATTTCGGCAGCACCTCCTCTGTACGGGAAGGTTACCAAACCTGCAAGAAAAGACGGCACGATGGCCGACAAACACATATACATGTCAGGCACGATGGCCGACAACCACAAATGTATTTCCAATCCATGCAGAAGAATATAAGCAGGTATTAACAAAGTAAACTACTACTACTAGTAGTACTACTACCTCGTCGTCACGGACGGCGTCACCGGCGCGTGGAGCAGAGCCGCGCGCGAGGACGGCGAGGCGGGGACGGCGCGGCGAGGCGAGGACGGCGCGGCGAGGCGAGGACGGCGAGGCGAGGACGGCGTGGCGAGGACGGCGACGCAGGGCCGGCGGACGGCGAACGGCGCGCGGACGGCGGACGGCGCGCGGACGGCGGACGGAGCGGGGCACGCCGGATCGGGGCGGGGCAGCGACGGCGCCGGGGCGGGTCGGGGCGAGGCGCGGCCGCTGCGGGCCGACGCCGTGAGCTGCACTCGCGGCTCTCCTGCCGGGCCTGATCGTTCGTGGCGGTCAGCGCCG
>NW_027096356.1:0-11300 GCF_019320115.1 Miscanthus floridulus | reverse complement strand
CCCCCACCCCCCCCCCCCCCCCCCCCCCCCCCCCCCCCCCCCCCCCCCCCCCCCCCCCCCCCCCCCTCTCTCTCTCTCTCTCTCCTCTCACTCATGATGGTTGGGTTTGGTGCGACAGTATTTGGGTGCAACTCCTCCTTTATTTGTGAGAGGAGGAGATGGGGTTTATTGGTGGCTAGGGAAATGAAAGCTATCATGACCCAGTCGTGCACTTTGAATAACATATGCCCACCGCCGGAAACCGGCTCTTTGCCGAGTGTTTTTATGTTTGCCGAGTGTATTTTCTCGGGCACTCGGCAAACAAGCTCTTTGCCGAGTGCTGCGAAAAAAACACTCGGCAAAATAATTGCACTCGGCAAATCGATGCAAAAAACACTCGGTAAAGTTCGACACTCGGCAAACTAGAAAAAAAAAACACTCGGCAAAACTAGGCACTCGGCAAAGAAATATGCTTGCCGAGTGTAGTTATCTGGCACTCGGCAAAGAAATATGTTTGCCGAGTGTAACTATTTGGCACTCGGCAAATAATTTTATTTTTTTCTCTTCTGACCTTGACACTTTTTCTACTCTCAACATACAACATGTGGAATTTCATGTTAAAATTTAGTATATTTGTGGATCTGTTTGCTATATTTAATTAATTTATTGTATTTTTAGGAATTTTTTTGTATAAGTCAAATTTGAACCGTAAGTGATTCAAATAATAGAATAAAATGAGTAGAAAAATGATATTCATGTTATTGAGTCCAGTGTGAGACCTTACCCAGGAAATGAAAAGAAATTTCGAACATCTTGTTTAGGAAACACGACCACGAACGTGTGGCCGAATTATTTTTAAATTCTAAAAAAAAAGCAAACGAAGTCTGAAAATCATAAGATTTGTCATGATGTGATGATATCATACGTGGAGGCTGTGGTAAAAAATTGAGAAGGTTTTGCACAATTTGTCACGTACAATGTTTACAAACCGAAGCATCTCAGAAGAAGAATCGTAGCGTTGAGAAGGAATCGGTAAGATTTGGAGTCAAAGTGACAGTCGAATTGGGGTTTGACTTTAAAACTTTTTGTATAGACAATAGAAAACATAGATTGTTTCATGTGAAATTTGGTAAATTTTTTGATCTATTTGATAATTTTAATTTATTAAGTGTACTTATATAATTTTAATTGATATAAATTAAATTTGATCCATAACTGTATAAAATAATGGAATCATATTAGTAGAAAAATCATATATATATATATATTGTTGAGTCAATTTAATAAGGTATTTTCAAAGTACATAAAAAAAAGAAAAACATGTTATAAAAAATAAAAAAATAAAAATAACTAATATATTTGCCGAGTGCTCCCAAACCCTGACATGCACTCAGCAAACTTCGAGGACACTCGGCAAACTGAGCACGTTATAAAAAGCTTCCGACCGCCGCCCCGACGTCAGCCATGTCGCCTTGGGGGACGTCCTCGCCGACGCGCTCACCGACCTCCGCCTTGTGCTCTCCCTGCCCGCGCTCCCCTCGCGCGCTGCCGATGGCCTGGCGCTCTTCTTCGATGACCTCCTCTCCCGGGCCCAGGCGCGGGGCTGGTTTGCCGAGGTCATCCCCAACCTCGCACGCCTCCTCCTGCCTCCCCGCTCTGCTCGAGGACCACTACGCCAAGGCCGGCTACGGCGCCTCCAGGCTCCGGGTCCTGGCGTCGCAGGACGCGGGCGTTGTGCTCCTCAGCCAGGAGCTCGTCGCGGCGCTGCTCACCTGCGTGCTCTTCTGCCTCTTCCCAACGGCCGGTAGGGCCCAGGCGTGCCTTCCCACCATCAATTTCGATGGCCTGTTCACGTATGTCCTCTTTGCATTCTGTATTGTTTCGCTTACGATTGGGGAAAAAACTAGATTGGAGTACCTATGTTCATGTTCTGTTCACCTATTGCAGGGGGCCTGTAGAAGAACAGGTCTAATTTATTGCGACAACATTTCAGCGGTGTATCTCTCTGAAAATCCAGTTCATCATCAACGTACAAAGCATGTTGAGCTGGATCTACACTTCGTGCGCGAGAAGGTTGCACTTGGGCAGCTTCGTGTTGTTCAAGTACCAACTACACACCAGTATGCTGATATCATGACGAAGGGTTTGCCCAATGCATTGTTCAACCAGTTTAAGTCTAGCTTGTGTGTTTCTAACACCGATGATGTAACTGAGGGGGGTGTAGAAGAACAAGTCTATGATCCTAGTCTTCCGGGTCTTCCTAGCATGTAGGAAACCGTTAGTCCTCTAGACCACTCGTTCTCTGTATATGTACAAGCTCCATCTGATGAATACAATTGAGCACTTCAGTCACTTGTTCTCTTACAGGGCTGATTTACCGATCGCAAAGCTAGGAGCAGAAAGCCGATGATGAGTACAGGCCCGATCTTCCGAGAGGTAGCCGGTAAGTTCGATTTGTGGAGATCTCGACGTTGGCGATCCGGCTTCAAATCAGACGCGATTCGAACCCTGCAACCGTTACACCACTGCTCCGTTGGTTATCAACCAAGCACAACTTGATAGACCTCGCCAAGAAGGCTTTTCCTGCAAGCGAATCGAAGAGCACAAGCAAGAAGGTAAAACACGCAATCTGATATTGCAAATATGAATGACGCGAATATCAATAGAGGGTTCTAGAACTCGGTTCCAAAGGACTAATCGACACAGTGGAGGAGATCAAGAACGGGGGCCCTGGATCACTGTAAAAGGATTTGTCACCACAGTTACAATGAACGATTCAGTTTCTCGATGAAAAACTAAACTCTAAACAAAACCCAATTGTGTAGCAGCGGCGGCAGCTGTGTTTATAGTCTAAGACTCGACCTAGGGTTGGGGACGGCCAGGGGTTGGACGCCCACAACTTGGGCTTAAGGCCCGACACGATACATGGCCAAGTTGGCCCAAATAGGTGACGCAGCACCTTGCCGTGGTCACACAGAATGATCCACGGACCTTCTGGAGCGACGTGGCAGCTGAGTTGGGAACGAATTGCAACTTGGGGAAGACCATGGCGTCGGTGTGTCCAGCGTGGCGATGTCCTCATAATCCTCCCCTTCTCGAATTGGAGTCGTCCTCGACTCCATCTTAGCGATGTCCTCATCATCCCCTCCTTCTAGAATTGGAGTCATCCTCGACTCCATCCCATCATCAGCGAACTCCTACAAAAGGCTAGTGACAGCAGGCAATGCACCAGACATAAAAGGTTGACAAAACATAGTATAACATGGTGCATCAGGATTATCACATAACTCAGCAGTAGCAGAAGTTGTAGCAAGAAAAGCACCTCCTTTTAACTTAATCCCATTATTTTTAGCAATGTCTGTTGGAGGTTTATTTTTAATCTCATTAGCATGTTTAATAATATCCGTAGGAGACAAAGGCAGCAATGTAATTTTCTTGTCCTTATGTATGATAGTGTATGTATTAGTTCTACCATGGTGTAAAGCATCATTATCAAATTCCCATGGTCGACCTAACAAAATGGAACAAGCTTGCATAGGGACAACATCAAAATCAGCAGTATCATGATAAGAGCCTGTGAAAAAGCTAATGCGTGCTGATTTAGTTACCTTAGTCTTACCACTATTATTGAACCATTGAAGTTTATATGGATACGAATGTTGTCGTGTGGTCAAGCCAAGCTTGTCAACCAAATCTGAACTCACCAAGTTGTTGCAACTCCCGCCATCAATGATAGTGAGAACACGACAACCCTGCACAATGAGATACATGTGGAACAAATTGTGGCGTTGGATCTTCATCTCTTCTTCATGTCCCACACGTGTACTCAACACACGCTGCACAAGAAGGCTAGGGTAGTCCGCGGCAGCAGCCACGGAGTCAATGGTGATGGCCTCCTTGTCTTGATCGCCCTCGGTGGGATCTGCATCAATGTTAGCAGCAAGGGCTAAATCATCTTCAACATCACTAGCACTTACATATCCATCATCGGTAGCAATGAAAGCGCGACGACTGGGGCACTCCTTCATGACATGTCCCATGCCTTTGCATCGGTGGCAAATGATTTTAGAGCTGGACGAGGAGGAGCTAGTAGAAGCACCCGGAGTGGCACCTTTCTTCAGCTGTGGAAACTGCACATTAGACAATTTACTTACCCCGGAAGAAAATGGCGGTGTAGATGGCTGTGGTGCAACAGGAAGCTTGGGCGTCTCCGGCTCGGAACGCTGCTGAAAATTCCTCCCATTGTTAGACCTGAAAGGCTGGTGTTGTTTGCGTCCCTGTACTTCTCGTTCTGCCTTAATAGCAAGATGATACAATTGGGAAAAATTGCGCCATTCTTTGTAATCAAGTATGTTCTGTATATCATGGTTTAAACCACCAAAAAATCTAGCACTAGCATCATTATCATCTTCATTTATACCACAACGTGCTAAACTAATAAGCAATTCTTGATAGTATGCTTCTACTCCTTTATCACCTTGTTTTAAAGTTTGTAGTTTCAAACGTAAATCACGTTGGTAATAAGGAGGAACAAAACAAGATTTCATACGTTGCTTTAAAACATTCCAAGTTTGAGGCACAGCAGCAGCATTATTGGCATTGCAAAGATCACTCCACCAGAACAAAGCAAAATTAGTAAACTCACTAGTAGCAAGTCTAACTCTATGCTCAGCAGGAACATTATGAGAATCAAATTTTTGTTGAACAGCAAGCTCCCAATCTAAATATGCCTCTGGATCAACATTACCAGCAAAAGGAGGTAGACTAAATTTAATTTTAGCAAAAGGATCATTATTACCATGATTATTACCTTCCATACCGCGACGATTGAAGTTGAGGCGGCGACGGCCACCACCGTCAGCATACGCATCTTCATCACCAAAAGCATCCGCATCTTCATCATCAGCACGATAAGGTGGAGGGCGTTGCTCAAGCTATTCAATGCGGGTGACCAGATTGTTCACGTTGCGCGTCAGCTCGGTCATAAGATTGCGTTGTTCAGTCATGAACGTTGTAAGCTCGCCCTTGGACATGCACTCATTGAAGTCCGTCGAAGTTCCTGCCATGGTTAGAAGATAGAAAAAGACAACACCAAAGTATTATCCCTATCAACTAAAAGGAAACAAGTGGTGGTGGTGGTGATGGTGGTGAAAGTGGAATGCAAAATCACAAGCGGCTTACCACCGTCTTGCCTGTATTCTTACCAACGCCAAATAGGAGAAAAACCAAAGTGGCAAAGCAATCTGTTGTGGAGCGTGGGTAACAGTTGCAAGATGAACCTGTGCTGACAGAAGAATATGTGGAGCTATGGGTAGGCACACAATATGACAGCAAGGATTAGCAATTAACGAATGCAGATTAATGATTGTTCAATCCGGATCCAAAGTACAAATCACAGGTGCTGGCTAAGACGTGACGAGACGTAGCGCAACAAGGTGAAAACAAAGGACGATCGAAAGAACTCACAGAACAAGCAGCCCGGATTTCTCCTTTTTTTTCCCAAAAGGCACTAATAGGAAACGAACTTTTTTACTTTTTTTCACTATTTTTATATACTTTTCTCTGAACAAGGATCACAAAAGATGCAACCACAAAAATTGGCACCTACAACTGAGGTGGGATGTGGTCTACAAAAATTCAACATGTTCTCTGAAAAGCGTGCAAAAACTTTGACAATTTTTTTTCTATATTTTCCCGAATTTTTTTGGCAATTCTGATGAAACCAAACAGGGCGAAGCTGTGTTTGGGTCGGCTCCAAATGGTGTCAAGAAGCTGCTGAAAAAATTTCAGATTTTTCGGTTAAACGAGCGAAAAGTTATGCTTGTTTTACCGAAGGTATCTCAAGGTATGTTTTCCAGGAGGCACAACACGGCGGCGGCAGTTAGGGCAAAGCGTCCCGAAACTCCAACACCGATCACAGGATCGTCACTGTGACTAATAGCAGTAGGTATTCGCCTGATAATGTAAGGAGGGCTGCGATGCAGGCAAAATAAGAGCGGCTGGCAACCTGTCTAGGGTTTGCGCGGCAGCGAGAAGTTACACAAGGAGGCTAGCGGGGCAAGTCGAGTAATGTGGTGGCGTCGACTTGTTGTTTGGGAATGGTGGATGGGATAGCGGCGGAAAACAAAAATCACAGCAACGGGCGATTAAACTACGACCACGAACACAATCCTAAACCAGCAACAAGACTCGACCACGGACACAAACTCAACAACACGAATCTGAAACGAAATTGCAAAGGCACAAAGGGCGATAGGACAGCGGAAATTGAAATATTTTTGGGCTTTTTGTAGACTCTTGGTAATGAACAAATATGAATCTAAGGCAAACGAGATTATACCTCGCGGTAAACCTGAAAGCTCTGATACCAATTGATGAGTACAGGCCCGATCTTCCGAGAGGTAGCCGGTAAGTTCGATTTGTGGAGATCTCGACGTTGGCGATCCGGCTTCAAATCAGACGCGATTCGAACCCTGCAACCGTTACACCACTGCTCCATTGGTTATCAACCAAGCACAACTTGATTGACCTCGCCAAGAAGGCTTTTCCTGCAAGCGAATCGAAGAGCACAAGCAAGAAGGTAAAACACGCAATCTGATATTGCAAATATGAATGACGCAAATATCAATAGAGGGTTCTAGAACTCGGTTCCAAAGGACTAATCGACTCAGTGGAGGAGATCAAGAACGGGGGCCCTGGATCACTGTAAAAGGATTTGTCACCACAGTTACAATGAACGATTCAGTTTCTCGATGGAAAACTAAACTCTAAACAAAACCCAATTGTGTAGCAGCGGCGGCGGCTGTGTTTATAGTCTAAGACTCGACCTAGGGTTGGGGACGGCCAGGGGTTGGGCGCCCACAACTTGGGCTTAAGGCCCGACACGATACATGGCCAAGTTGGCCCAAATAGGTGACGCAGCACCTTGCCGTGGTCACACAGAATGATCCATGTACCTTCTGGAGCTGGGACCAGATCCAAAACGATGGCGTCGTCGTCCCCTTTCCAACGCATCCAAGAACTGCCCGTTTCGATGTCGTATGAGAAAGTTATGACCGAAACAGTGACGACGTGTCTGCTGAATCCGAGGGTGACGTGGCAGCTGAGTTGGGAACGAATTGCAACTTTGGGAAGACCATGGCGTCGGTGTGTCCAGCGTGGCGATGTCCTCATCAGCCGAGGCGACGCGGCTGACGTCCCGGCCGGGCATGGTGGTGGCAGCAGCGTGCCGGTGGCGGCGTCCTGGTGGCAGCGGGTGGCGGCGCGGCCGAGCCACGCGCGGGGTGGGCGGCTTTTTTATATATTTTTCGAAAATTTTTTTTGCCGAGTGTCAGTTTTAGCACTCGGCAAAGTTTTTGCCAAGTGTACGATAGAAAACACTCGGCAAAGAAACCTTTGCCTATACTGTATACGCCGAGTGCCGTTTGCGAGTGTTTTTCAGGCTTCGCCGTGTGCTGTGGACACACGGCAAAGCTAGGCATTCCGGTAGTGGCCTCATGGACTCATGAGCAATCATCTGCACTTAAATTTCTATTTTCAAAACTTGTCACTTTTTGATCCCTGTTGACATTTATCGAGCAATTTAACATCACTTATCGGATAGTCCGTTAAGACCTCGACATGTTTGATAGGCCGGTCTGCACAGTTTTGGACAACACATCACTCTATCCAACAGTTCGATAGATCACATCCATGCACCAAATGGTAAGTTGTCAAACTCTGAAGCCCCTTAGGCCCGCAGGTAAGTACATCTGGCTGTCCCTCACAAAACTACCTGCACCAGCCCCCTCTCCACTCTCTCATATCCCTCATTCTTTAGAACAAGGACCAGAGGAAGAACAAAGAAGACAGAATAGGAGAATAAGGGAGAAGAGAGGAGAAGAAGATGAGGAAGAGGAAGTAGAGAGAAGGCCACCACCACAGCGGGGCCCTACTGGAGGAGCATGCTGGCCAGCCCGTCAGCCTTGCCAAAGTGCTTTATGGCTCAGTTTACCCATGGCACAGGTGTTTTTGTTGCCTTCGCTTCATCACCGACAGTACTTGTGGAGGACTTTAGCGCGGCTAGTTGTGGGTTGCCCTTCAGTACACGGTGCTCTGACTCCTTTTTGTGGAAGGGTGGGCACTTTTGGCATCCCTTTGGTGGGTTCCTTGTTTCTGTTGCTGACAGTGTTGGTAACAGAGAATTAAATCTTCTGACCATCGATCTTCATGGTCGGCGGTGACGGATCCCTCTTCCTCTCCTTTCCTTCACATGTCAGCGGTCGATGCTCGTTTAGCGTCAACAATGTGTTGCGGTGGACTTTCCAGGCGCTCGCTCTTGTGGCAGATCCAAGGTTTGGCGCCCCTGTGAGGCTAGGAGGTGCATCTTGGCTTGATCTCGACAGTCGTTTCTGGCGGATGTTGTTCAGTCGACGATGAGAACATTCTCGTGTTTTGGGTGTTGCATGCTTGTCGGGGTTGTAACCCTAGGGTGTCTCAAGGCACCGACTGGTTGGCAGGCCACGTGGCCCACAACAAATCAAGTAGCAGAGGCCCGAACGATTGAGGCCCAGTTGAGCCAAGCGAACCAGGCTAGACACCAAGGCCAGGGTCAGCCACGACCCCTTCCTTCTGTCTCAGCCGCATAATGAGCAGAAGACTCATGACCTCCTCCGTCGTCCCAACCCCTAGGAGGAACGGGGAGAGGTCACACCCAGCCAAACCTGCCCGCTTTGACAAGAGTAGGCACGCCGCACTGACCCCGCAAGGACCGAGGGAACAGCGGTCACCTCGGTCCGGTCAGACGCCATCCCTGCGTCATGTTGTGTAGACAAGACAACACCGCACGGCGGTGACAACCGGAACAACGATCCACCATCCAAATACGGTCCGACAGGACGCATGTACAATTCTACCTACCATGGGATGGGATCCACGACAAAGCCCTTGACTTAGACACCATCCAACCCAGCGGGAGCCACGACACCAACGATTGGGATCATTACCCTCAGCTCCTCAAACCAACAAGGCGATCAATGACCCAGGAGCGGCTACCAACTCATGTACGACGCCACCAGAAACCAGGAGGCGATGACGAAGACAACGGCGAGGACCACGTCGCACAGGATGGCTGGCGAACCACCACCATGCCTACAGTGCCACAATGTGGCCACAAGACCATGATGACAGCCACGCCCAGATGTGCTCCACAAGACAGCATAGCTTGCAAGCCAAGTTAGCTAGGACCTTCCTCAGGCTCACGACCCTTCGGTTGGGAGAACCTTCTTCTTTGTATACGCCATGGCCCCGAACTCTTTATAAGGGCGGGCAGGGCACCAATCTTGGACATCATCTACCATTTTACTCATTCTCCATCATAGTAGGGCTCCTGGAGCTTCCCTTCAGGCAGTCCATCTCCTAGCTCTAGATCTCCTACCTCTTCCACCATTCTTGCACCCCCCCATTGTAAGAACTTTAGGGCATTCAAGCGAGGAACACGCACTCGATCATCTCTAAGACTGGATGTAAGGCTTCGGCCTGAACCAATATAAATCCTCGTGTCTTTTGGATGCTACCATCGTCTTCCTAGAGCAATGTGGCAATCGTATAAATTTACTAGTCTGGTTTATGAAACACCGACAATGCTATTACTTCAAATTTTGCCAAGGTGTTTTCTACAATACTTTGAATGTACTGTGCTATCGCTCCTTAATACAATTTCTACTTTTGCAAAAAAATTATAACATGTCACAACATAGAGGATTATATGGGAAAATTAATCTCCATAATTTACAAAGCATGTATATGGACATTTTTCTTTTCTTCTTTTGGCCTCACACACACATCTATCCTTTTCTCTCTATCCCCACCATACAGATCTCATATAGAACTAGATCTAGACCACCAAATCCATCAAAGATAAAAAAAAAATAACAAATATACAATACATAGGAGCCACAAACTAGCCACTTAGATACAGTTCTTCCAAACAAATCAAGATCAAAACCTCTCTCCTTGAGAAAAACACTTTTTGGGCCTCCTAAAGCACCTCAACTCAAGCAAGAATGTGTCCAAGTGAGTGATCTCTAAGAGGAAGAAGAGGGTGTGGTTGATATAGGCCTCTCATTACTGTTAATCATTAACAGATGCATGCGTTGTAACACAACCACCTCTCACTACCAAAATGGTAGAATTCTCCTAGTGTTTTTAAGTAGTAATAAGACACTACCACTAGTCATAGCACATGGAAATCTCACTAGGAGACATTTAGTAGGAAAAAATTATACTAAATTTTCAATGCCAAAACACTAGGAAACATCTAATATTCTGGTTGTGTCTGTTAATAATGGGGTGTTAAAAATGCAATGTTTGTTACTTGGCCACCTCTATAAAATTATTAATAGAGTCAGTCTTCCTAACTTGCTTGTCTCTGTAAAAGAAATAACAAATGCAATCTCATTAGAACACCTGCCTCTGTTAACGATCTAGAGGTAGCATCCCAAGATGTCTGCCTTTGTTAATCAGGTTGCCAATCTCCAAAAATCAATTTTGTAGTAGCACAGGTAAAGCACAATATTCCGATTGCCATCCTTACTTCCTCACCGACACCGAGTAAAGCACAATGGTTATGGTTACCTCCCCCATAGTCCTCCTAAACGCTCTCCTCCTCTGTGATTGGTAGTTTGCTATATCACCACCTTTCTCACTGTCCCACTACTATCAGTTGTCCAACGATCACCTTGAAATTCCCTCTATATTAGGTCAGTGGACATAGGTCCCTCAAAATTCCTAAATCCTAACACTCTACACATTTTGATGGCCGGCATAAAAGAATATAATGATATTGGACAAATTTCTAGATTAACAATGTTTACCAGTAGATACCACCGGCCAGTTCCCTGGTTGGTTTCTGGGCTGGTTTGTGCTGGTTGGTGCTGGTTTATTATGAGAGGAAAACACTGTTGGCTGGCTGGTTTGGGCTAGCTGAAACCAACAAGCGAATAGGCTGCACCTATGAACGGTGTCTCTAAACAAAATTTACCATATAATAAAGTAATAATATTTATGATGAGTGATAAATATTGTCGGGTTCATAAACCCGGTGTCCCTCATAGACCGGCTTCCCAGCAAAGGCTCGGCCCAGTAGAACAACGTTGCGAACAACGCGTGGCTCATGGGCCGGCCCAAATACCTAAACGATGGGCCAGAAGAGTGATCCAATCTCCAACCGGAAGACCTGGCCAAGGAGGAACGATGCCCGCTTTTGACTCCAGCCTGCCTCTCTGACCGGAGAGCTCGCTTCGATCTCTAGCCCACCTCCGGACAACCTCTCTGACCGGAAG